>NC_059276.1:1736410-1738910 GCF_017591435.1 Portunus trituberculatus
TATCTATCTATCTACCTAGAGAGAGAGAGAGAGAGAGAGAGAGAGAGAGAGAGAGAGAGAGAGAGAGAGAGAGAGAGAGAGAGAGGACGTGAGAGCGAAATACGAAAGGCACGAGCGATACAAAATGACGAAGGGAAATAAGTTAAAGGATGGACAGAATGAAGAATTAAATGGAAAAACTCGAAGGAAAAATAAAAAGTTCCCAGGAAATAATATCGCAGAAAGCTCACATTTTTTCTTTAATGATTTGTATTTGTCAATCCTGTCGATCTGTCTGTCTGTCTGTCTGTCTGTCTGTCTGTCTGCTTTGTCACCATTCACGAATCTGTTTTACTCATTCACTTGTTTGTCTATCTATCTATACGCCTGTCTGTCTTTCTATCTATATGTCTGTCTTTCTACATTTATTTATTTATCTATCTATCTATCTATCTCTATCTTTATCTATATTTGTCAACATTCTCTCTCTCTGTCTGTTTCTCTTTCTTTCTCTCTCTCTCTCTCTCTCTCTCTCTCTCTCTCTTTTTTACATATGTCTGTTTATCTATTTACCTATGCTTTTGTACATATGCCTCTCTCTTTACCCACCTATCTATCTATTTATCTATCTATCGGTCTTTCTATATATGTCTGGCTATCTATCTATATTTGTCTATATATTTATCTGTCTATCTATCTATCTATCTATCTGTCCATCCATCCATCCACCATTTCAACGACCCATCCCGTCCCGCCACCGTCACAACACAGCGTCGCCCACTTAACTCCATTACTAGCCTGCAGGAACGCTATCGAGCTGCCTCTCAAATCGCATTATCGCGTCCTCCCCAGAGTGTCCGAGGCGACTAAACTCCGGCACACAACGCCAACGAGACAACCAGGCTGGTAGGGCGCGGCGTGCTGCTGGGCAAAGCTGACGGCCTTCACTGCTTCGTGGCTCCTCGCTCGGACTTGTAACCTAACCGAACTTAACCTAATGTATCCTAATCTGTCATTACGTAACCTAACCTGTTGAGATGCTAACGCCTTCAGTACCATGACGCGTTTCCATATACACTTTGCTTACTATTTGGTGATTCTATACAGCTTCAGAAACTTGAGTGCGTGATTGAAATAGTGAAGACTGTGGCCATTAATCTTCTGACCTCCATAGACCCTTCCTAATGTCAATAAAATCATCTGATCACACCCAAAATTCACATATACATTCTGCTTACTATTTAGTGATTTTATACAACTTCAGAAACTTGAGTGCGGGATTGAAATAGTGAAGACTGTGGCCATTAATCTTCTGACCTCCATAGACCCTTCCTAATGTCAATAAAATCTTCTGATCACACCCAAAATTCACATATACATTCTGCTTTCAATTTGGTGATTTTATACAGCTTCAGAAACTTGTGTGAGGGATTAAAATAGTGAAGAGTGTGGCCATTAATCTTCTGACCTCCTTAGATCCTTCCTAATGTCAATAAAATCTTCTAATCACACCCAAAATTCATGGTAAATATGAGTTTCAGTACTGAAGTATGTTGTAAGGAGATAATTATGACTGTTTTGATGTATAAGCATACCTAACTTACTTAAATTTTACCTAACCTAACTTAATCTATCTTAACATAATGGCTGAAAAGAAACGGCAGCAAAACTGTACTGGCCCTTAAAAAATAACTTCGGCAAATATTTTAATGCATTTTGTAGTTATTTTTGGCAGTACGAGTATCATTAGCATAACTCAGCATGCCTTAACCTAACCAACATAATTACTGTTACCACTGACAACAATGCTGCGTCTCCTCGTCCTCGTCCTCCTCCTCCTCCTCCTCCTCCTCCTCCTCTTCCACCTCCACCACCTCTATTTGGAGACACAACAAGGGCGGAACACGGAAACTGGACCATTTTTACCTGCTAAAAATACACCTTTCCTTGATTTTCTCTTGTTTTCATCTAATTACACATATTTACTTGTCTCTCAGTGTCACTCTTGCACACACACACACACACACACACACACACACACACACACACACACACACACACACACACACACACACACACATACACACACACAAACACAAACACACACACACACACACGCCCGGTAGCTCAGTGGTTAGAGCGCTGGCTTCACAAGCCAGAGGAACGGGGTTCGATTCCCCGGCCGGGTGGAGATATTTGGGTGTGTCTCCTTTCACGTGTAGCCTCTGTTCACTTAGCAGTGAGTAGGTACGGGATGTATATAGAGGAGTTGTGACCTTGTTGTCCCGGTGTGTGGTGTGTGCCTGGTCTCAGGCCTATCCGAAGATCGGAAATAATGAGCTCTGAGCTCGTTCCGTAGGGTAACGTCTGGCTGTCTCGTCAGAGACTCCAGCAGATTAAACAGTGAAACACACACACACACACACACTCACACAATTTAGTTTCCTTATTCATTCATGTTTAGCTTATTTCTAAAAATTTTCGTGCTTTTATCTTTTTATTTTTGTGCTTGAACTTTTAT
>NC_059276.1:1746410-1766410 GCF_017591435.1 Portunus trituberculatus
TTGTGTTAATTTATATTTGTTGTACGCTTCTTTCTTTGCTAGAAGACAGCTTTTAATTTCATTATTCCACCATTTCGGTTTGGTTTTTAGTAATTTCCTTTTGTTTCTTAGTGGTATACACATCTTAGCTGTATCATTTATCTTTTCAGCAAACACCTCCCATGTCTTATCTACATCTGGTGTTTCCAGCAGTATATTCCAGTCAATGGATGCAAGCTGCATACGGAGTCTTGTGTAGTTTGCACGCCGATAATCTGGCACTTTTTCTTTTCTTTCACTTTACCTTTGTCAAAATTTATGGTGAATTTTAAGGTGCAATGATCACTGGAACTGGGTTCTGGTCCAATTTCAACATCTTTGATAGCATTTTCATCATTTGTTAGAACGATATCAAGGATATTGTTACCTCTTGTCGGATGCTTGATGTGCTGGTGGAGGGAGCTTTCAAGCATGCTATTATACAGCTGCTGGCCAGCGTGAGCAGTCAGTGGTTCGCCCCACCTTGTGACTGGAAGGTTAAAATCTCCCATAATTATGCAATTGTTTACGCAGCAAATGTCCGCGATTTGTTCATACAATTGTTCGTCTGTGGCGGGTGACTGGGCTGGAGGACGATAGACGAGACCTAATGATATTCTTCGGGATTTATTTTCTATATGAATGAAATTGACATCTATGTTTGCAATGGTTGAAGTTGGCATCACACGAGCACGAAGAGTACTTTTAACGTAAAACATTACACCGCCCCCAGTACGGTGAGATCTCTCGCTACTAAAAATGCTACAGCCATCAAGTGAGTATTCTGCGAGGTAATCTCTGTGTGTTGTATTAATCCAAGTTTCTGTGATGCCGATGATGTCATAGTTTTCTTGATATATAAGAGCTTGGAGCTCATTAAATTTATTTCGTAAACTACGGGCATTGAAATAGCAAGCTCTGATCTTGCCTGAATCTGAAGATGATTTTTTTTTTTTTTTTTTTTTTTTACGGAAGAGGGCCAGCCAAGGGCAAAAAAAAAAAAAAAAGTTAAAAAAAGGCCCACTTGAGCGCTGGCTCTCCAAAGAGTGCAAAAAGTGCCAAAACCGTCAGCCAGAATTAGGGGAGCAAATGCCTCGATACCTCCCTCTTAAAAGAAGACAAGTTGTAGGAATTCGGAAATACAGATGCAGGGAGGGAGTTCCAGAGTTTACCAGTGAAAGGGATGAATGATTGAGAGTACTGGTTAACTCTTGCATTAGAGAGTTGGACAGAATAGGGATGAGAGGAAGAAGAAAGCCTTGTGCAGCGTGGCCGCAGGAGGAGGGGAGGCATGCAGTTAGCAAGATCAGTAGAACAGTTACCATGAAAATAGCGATAAAATATAGAAAGGGATGCAACATTTCGGCGGTGAGAAAGAGACTGAAGACAGTTAGTCAGAGGAGGGAGTTGATGAGACGAAGAGCTGATTCCACCCTATCAAGCAAAGCTGTGTGACTGGAACCCCCAAACATGCGAAGAGTACTCCATACAGGGACGGATAAGGCCCTTATACAGAGTAAGCAGTTGGAGGGGCGAGAAAAACTGGCGGAGACGCCTCAGAACACCTAACTTCATAGAAGCTGTTTTAGCAAGAGATGAGATGTGAAGTTTCCAGTTAAGATTATGAGCAAAGGACAGACCGAGGATATTCATTGTGGGAGAGGGAGACAGTTGAGTGTCATTGAAGAAGAGGGGATAGTTGTCTGGAAAGGTTGTGTCGAGTTGATAGATGGAGGAATTGAGTTTTGAGGCATTGAAAACTAATAGATTTTCTCTGCCCCAATCGGAAATCTTAGAAAGATCGGAAGTCAGGCGTGATTTGTTGACTTTCTGAAGGGTTGGACGTCTCTGAAAGAACGTGGAAAGATGTAGGGTGGTATCATCAGCGTAGGAGTGGATAGGGCAAGAAGTTTGGTCAAGAAGGTCATTAATGAATAATAGAAAGAGAGTGGGTGACAGGACAGAACCCTGAGGAACACCACTATTAATAGGTTTAGGAGAAGAACAGTAGCCGTCTACCACAGCAGCAATAGAGCGGTCGGAAAGGAAACTTGAGATAAAGTTGCAGAGAGAAGGATAGAAGCCGTAGGAGGGCAGTTTTGAAATCAAAGCTTTATGCCAGACTCTATCAAAAGCTTTTGATATGTCTAACGCAACAGCAAAAGTTTCACCGAAATCTCTAAAAGAGGATGACCAAGACTCAGTAAGGAAAGCCAGAAGATCACCAGTAGAGCGACCTTGACGGAAGCCATACTGGCGATCAGACAGAAGATTGTGAAGTGACAGATGTTTGAGAATCTTCCTATTCAGGATAGATTAAAAACTTTAGACAAGCAAGAGATTAAAGCTATAGGACGGTAGTTTGAGGGGTTAGAACGGTCACCCTTTTTAGGAACAGGCTGAATGTAGGCGAACTTCCAGCAGGAAGGAAAGGTAGAAGTCGATAGACAAAGTTGGAAGAGTTTGGCCAGGCAAGGTGCAAGCACAGAAGCACAGTTTTTGAGAACAATAGGAGGGACCCCATCAGGTCCATAAGCCTTCCGAGGGTTTAGGCCAGCAAGGGCATGGAAAACATCATTACGAAGAATTTTGATTGTAGACATGAAATAGTCAGAGGGAGGAGGAGAGGGAGGACAAGCCCAGAATCGTCCAAGGTGGAGTTGTGAGCAAAGGTTTGAGAAAAGAGTTCAGCTTTAGAGACAGAAGAGATGGCAGTGGTGCCATCAGGATGAAATAAAGGAGGGAAAGATGAAGAAGTGAAGTTATTTGAGATGTTTTTGGCTAGATGCCAGAAGTCACGAGGAGAGTTTGAGTTTGAAAGATTTTGACATTTCCTATTTATGAAAGAGTGTTTGGCAAGTTGAAGAACATGATTCCGGGCAGAGATATAAAGTGCATGAGATTCAGGAGATGGAAGGCTCAAGTACCTTTTGTGGGCAACCTCTATCATGTATAGCACGAGAACAGGCTGAGTTAAACCAAGGTTTAGAAGGTTTAGGTTGAGAAAAAGAATGAGGAATGTACGCCTCCATGCCAGACACTAACACCTCCGTTATGCGTTCAGCACAAAGAGATGGGTCTCTGACACGGAAGCAATAATCATTCCAGGGAAAATCAGCATAATACCTCCTCAGGTCCCCCCAACTGGCAGAGGCAAAACGACAGAGGCACCTTCGCTTTGGGGGATCCTGCGGAGGGATTGGAGAAATAGGACAAGATACAGAAATGAGATTGTGATCGGAGGAGCCCAACGGAGATGAAAGGGTGACAGCATAAGTAGAAGGGTTAGAGGTGAGGAAGAGATCAAGAATTTTGGGCGTGTCTCCAAGACGGTCAGGAACTTACGATACTGGAGTTCCTTCTGCCACTTGCACGTTCTTTGATCTGTGGAGACAAACTTTATCATGAATTAGCCTCCCCATCCTGGCTGCTCCCACTGCATTTAGGTGGAGACCGTCTCTGTGAAATAATTTGTGTTCATTATAAGTCATTCCACATGTTTAGAGTCTTCAATCTGCTATTAGTACTGAAAGCAAGGTTATAGAAACGTGCGTCAGCGTTGATCCTCGGGAGAATACCTGAAATTATAATATTTCTTGATTTAGTCTTGTATTTCTTGATCATCTTATATTTCTCCATCAGTTCTTCTGAGCGGGAGCGGTGGACGTCATTTGTACCTGCGTGGATGACATAAAGTGTATCGTTAGTGGCGTCCTTAGTCACGTCCTAGGAGGAGGAAGAGGAGGAGGAGGAATACAAAGGAATATAAGGGAAAGCCAAACATCAACAGACCTTTTGGTCCTTTCAAAGCTGCTTGGTAACTACTTCTAACTAGCTAAAGGGAAGAGAGACATGGCAGTACAGGAGAAGACGGAGGAGGAGGAGGAGGAGGAGGAGGAGGAGGAGGAGGAGGAGGAGGAGGAGGAGGAGGAGGAGGAGGAGGAGGAGGAGGAGGAGTAAGAGGAGGAGGAGGAGGAGGAGGAGTAGGAGGAGAGGAGGAAGAGGAAGAGGAAGAGGAGGAATACAAAGGAATACAAAGGAAAGCCAAACAGCAACAGACCTCTTGGTCCTTTCGACGTTGTTTGGTAACTACTAACTGGCTACAGATAAGAGAGACAGGACAGTACAGGAGAAGGCTCCTCCCCACCCACCACTCCCTCCAGCTTTCGCTGGCATGGAAAATAGTTTGGAAAAGTACCATGCAGTATGGAAAAACTGACATGGAATTTTCACAGGAAAGGATGAAAGGAGATTCTATTATTCACCCTACGGTGAACTCTACATATCTATCTATAAGAAGAGGAGGAGTAGGAGGAGGAGGAGGAGGAGGAGGAGGAGGAGGAGGAGGAGGAGGAGGAGGAGGAGGAGGAGGAGGAGGAGGAGGAGGAGGAGGAGGAGGAGGAGGAGGAGGAGGAGGAGGAGGAGGAGGAGGAGGAGGAGGAGGAGAAGGAGGAGGAGGGGGAGGAAGAGAAGGAGGAGGAGGAGGGAAAGGAACACATATGAAAGACGAGTGACAGGAGGCCTTGCGACCTATGACCAGGTCACTCGTTTACTATATTACATCTACAAAAAAGCTATATATTACTTAGTAAGAGGCAAGGATAAAAAAGATGAAGCTCTTCCCACCCACAACTCCCTCCGGCGTTATCCGGCAAGAAATAAGACGAAAATTGCAGCCCTATTGCTGAGAAGGACAACCGGGGAAATTTATTCAGGAAAGATGGAAAGAAAAGAGATCTAATTTAACAATCAATATAGCTAAAAGAAAAGAGAGATCTAAAGTAACCACTGGTATCGCTAAAACTATAAATAAAGAATTGCAAAAGGAATACAAAGGGAATACAAAAGAAAAACAGAGAGCAACAGCCCTACTGGGCTTAACGAGGCTGTCTGTGTGCCTATTCTACCACTACAGATTCTACGAGTTAGAGGCTGAAGGACACCAGGGTTCAAGGAAAGGAAAACAAGAGAGCATAGGAAGAAAGAAAGTCAAAGATATGACAGGAAAAAGTAAAAAGAGGGATGATACTATCTAGTACAGTAACTAAAAGATATTTTATGTAGGCACAAAGTACCTTATTTGAGGGGTTGACGCGAGGTGATTGTCCAACCTTTGTTTAAAAGTTTCTAATGTATAAATATGGACAACATATGCTGGGAGAGAGTTTCATACATTTACAATTCTATTGAAGAAAGAATGTTTAGCTTTTTCTGATCTGAAACGCTTACCTATAGGCCGGGAACACACGAACGACTTTGTGGCGCCACATCGAGGCGGAGATGCAACTCTCCATGAGTTTCTATTGTTTAGAAACTGTCCAGCGCACACAAACGTCTGTGGTCAGCGACTGTGGCGAGCTGTCACTCTTCCCCGCCACAGCGTGCTGCGACTGTGTCGAGGCCCCGCGTAAAAGAGTGACTGTGCATGGCTGAGCTACTGGCAGTCAGTTACACACCAAACGTAGCGCCACAGTCGCTAAACCCCGCCACGACGTGGCGTCTTGCTCGTGTGTTCCCGGCCATAATCTTGTAACCATTATTTTTAGTGGTGTTGGTTTTGTCAATGATGAGAAAGCTGTTTATATTTACGTTATCAAAGCCCCGAAACATCTTAAGCAGTTCAATTAAGTCTCCTCGCATTTGCCGTTTCTCTAAACTAAACAAGTTGAGTTCCCTGAAGCGCTCCTCATAAGGCTTGTTCCGCAGTCGTGGGATCAACTTGTTGATTTCTTTGAGCTCTTTCCAGCTTGTCTATATCTCTTCCGTAATGGGGTGACCAGAATTTTTTTTAAGCACGAGGGGAAACTGGCCAAGGGCAACAAAACAACATAAAAAAAAGACCCACGGATTGCCAGTTCCCTTAAAGAAATTAAGAATTATCCAAAAGATAGAGACAAATGTCTTGAAATCTTCCTCTTAAAAAGTTGTTGGAAGATGGAAATGGACACAGTATTCGAGTTGAGGTCGGACGAGCGCATTAAACAATGTGAGAATGACCCCTTCTGATTTGAATTCAAAAGTCCTTCCAATAAACCCAACCAATATATTTGCTGTTTTAAAACTGCTTCCGAGCAGTGTTTACTTGACTTGAGGTCTGAGGTAATTCTTTTTCCTCATTAACCTTGAGAAGCTCGGAACCGTTCATTGAGTAATCGGTATGCTCATTATTACTACCAATGTGTAACACTTTACATTTATCTACATTAAAGCTCATCTGCCACTTGTCTGACCAAGTGGCTAAGCGGTCGAGATCTGATTGTAGTTTTCTTTTATCTTCCGACGTGACTACTTTATTCATGATTTTAGTATCATCAGCAAACTTAGATACTTTTTAGGTGAGGTCCTAATCGATATCATTAAGGTAAATAAAGAAAAGAAGAGGGACGAGCGCAGATCCCTGTGGTACACCGCTTAGAACTAGCCAGTTTGAAAATTTACCATTTGAAACAACGTGCTGGTTTCTCTCGGAGAGCCAGTCTTCAAGCCATTTGAGAAGTTTTCCATTTATATCATGTGACTTCAACTTATTTAGTAGCCGCTTATAGGAGCTTTGTCAATGGCTTTTTGAAAATCTAGATACACTACGCCTACTGCCTTGGACTTCGGTTTAGGATCCCTAATGCCAAAAGCAAAGTCCTTCTGACTCCTGTCAGGAGGCACCGTCAAGCCCTAATGTAATAGGGGAACCGGACGTAAACGAAAAAAAAAAAAAAATTATTATTATTATTATTATTATTATTATTATTATTATTATTATTATCATTATTGTTATTATTATTATTATTATTATTATTATTATTACTATCATTATCATCATTATCATAATTATCGTTGTTATTATTATTATCATTATCATTTTCAGTAGTTGTATTAACAGCAGCAGTGGTAGTAATAGTAGCTGTAGTAATCCCAGCAGCAGTACCAAGTAGAAGTAGTAGCAGTAGTAGTAGCAGTAGTGCTAGTAGTAGTAGTAGTAGTAGTAGTAGTAGTAGTAGTAGTAGTAGTAGTAGTAGTAGTAGTAGTAGTAGTAGTAGTAGTAGTAGTAGTGCAGTAGTAGTAGTAGTAGTAGTAGTAGTAGTAGTAGTAGTAGTAGTAGTAGTAATAGTAGTAGTAATGGTAGCAGTGAAAGTAATAGTAGCAACACATCAAATATCTACCTCTTCTTTCTCTTCCTCTTCCTCCTCTTCCTTTTCTTCCTCTTCCTCTTACTCCTCTTCCTCCTCCTCTTCCTCCTCATCCTTTTCTTCCTCTTCCTCCTACTCCTCCTCCTCTTCTTCTTCTTATTCTTCCCCCTTCTCTTCCCTGTCTCCCTTTCTGCGTAGTCAATTTTCTCTTCACCTTTTCAATTTTCCTCTCAATTTAAGGAGTTCATTTAATACAAGTAGTGAATTCATCCCATCTGCACACACACACACACACACACACACGCCCGGTAGCTCAGTGGTTAGAGCGCTGGCTTCACAAGCCAGAGGACCGGGGTTCGATTCCCCGGCCGGGTGGAGATATTTGGGTGTGTCTCCTTTCACGTGTAGCTGTTCACCTAGCAGTGAGTAGGTACGGGATGTAAATCGAGGAGTTGTGACCTTGTTGTCCCGGTGTGCGGTGTGTGCCTGGTCTCAGGCCTATCCGAAGATCGGAAATAATGAGCTCTGAACTCGTTCCGTAGGGTAACGTCTGGCTGTCTCGTCAGAGACTGCACCAGATCAAACAGTGAAACACACACACACACACACTCTCTCTCTCTCTCTCTCTCTTTCTCTCTGTGTATATATATATATATATATATATATATATATATATATATATATATATATATATATATATATATATATATATGAAATTAAAAACAAAGGAAGGGAAGGAAGAAAAATGAAAGAAGATGAAAGAAAGAAGGAAGGAAGGAAGGAAGGAAAGAAAGTAGGAAGGAAGAAGTAAACGAGGAAGGAAAGAGGCACTGTGTGTGTGTGTGTGTGTGTAATTCATGACGGTGCTGTTGTCTGTCTGTGTGTCATTCATTTGGGTTCAACATGAAGGACTGGCTGTCGCTCATTCCATGTTGGAGAGAGAGAGAGAGAGAGAGAGAGAGAGAGAGAGAGAGAGAGAGAGAGAGAGAGAGAGAGAGAGGAGAAGAGGAGGAGAGGGAGAGGGAGAGAGAGGAGAGGGAGAGAGAGATGGAAAGAGACAGTGATGAGAGACGGTACAGATGAGCAGAGAGAGAGAGAGAGAGAGAGAGAGAGAGAGAGAGAGAGAGAGAGAGAGAGAGAGAGAGAGTAAAGGAAGGATGAAAAGGCCATTTAGAAAACTGTGAAGGGGAGGAAGATGGATAGGGAGAGAAAAAGAGAAACAGAGACATGTGAGAGAGAGAGAGAGAGAGAGAGAGAGAGAGAGAGAGAGAGAGAGAGAGAGAGAGAGAGAGAGAGAGAGAGAGAGAGATTGCCTTTGATTCTTAGTGTGGAAGAAATAAATTAACCTGGGAGAGTTTAGGTGAGCGCATGATGAAAGTGAGAGTTTGTAGGCTTAGGTAGGCCTTTGAAAATAAGCCTATTGATCGTTTTAATAAGTGAAGTGTGTGTGTGTGTGTGTGTGTGTGTGTGTGTGTGTGTGTGTGTGTGTGTGTGTGTGTGTGTGTGTGTGTGTGTGTGTGTGGTTTACAGATGGAGTGAAATATTTAAGCATGAGATATTTCGAGAGAGATTGAGAGAGAGAGAGAGAGAGAGAGAGAGAGAGAGAGAGAGAGAGAGAGAGAGAGAGAGAGAGAGAGAGAGAGAGAGAGAGAGAGAGAGAGAGAGAGAGAGAGAGTCATACACCCCATCTGACTTTCCATATCATCAAAATATAAAAGAAAGAAAGAAAAAGAGGCGGAAAGAATAAAAAACACCGAAAAGAAATTAAAAACACAAAAATGAAAAAAACATTAAAAATTCCACAAAAAAGGAGAATTGAACCCTCCAACCTTTACCTGTATTTTCCCATCACGCCCACGCCCGCACGCCCACGCAATACAGCATCACAAGGGCGTGGCGGGAGGTGGCGGGAATTCTGACTGACCGCAATCCCGCCCAAGTCTATCATCAGCGTAACTCAATAACCCGCCCAATAAACCGCCCAAATCCGCCAAACCCGCAACATTTCCAAAGACAGCAACGCCAAACCTTACCTTTGTACTGATTGCGTGTGTGCGTGTGCGTGTGTGTGTGTGTGTGTGTGTGTGTGTGTGTGTGTGTGTGTGTGTGTGTGTGTGTGTGTGTGTGTGTGTGTGTGTTCTCTAACATCTTTTTTTCTTTATATGATTTGCTTTTTCATGATTACTCTCTCTCTTCCTCCTCTTCCTCCTCCTCCTCCTCCTCCTCATCTTCCTCTTTCTCTTCCTTCTCCTCTTTCACTATGCTCTATACGACACGAGATAGCGAGGAAGAAGAGGGCAAGAAAGCGGAGGAAGAGAAGAAAGCATGTGATAACCCTAACAATTCTGAGAACAAGTAGAAATATAGAAGGTTTAAGTAGAAATAAGGAAGGTTTAGGAAGGTTCGAGGTAGCGTGGGTACAGTAGCTATATGTATGTATGTATGTATGTATGTAAGCACGTACTTTTATCCAACAACATAGTGAGAGATGGTTACCCCTCAGTGCACTTTCGTATGCCAGGAAGCCACTCGCGTCTGTATCTCCTGGCTTATGGCTTATTCAATTCTGGTGAAGCTGGTGAGATGTTGAGGGTTTCACGCCGGGGGTGGTTGCCTCGTGGCCACTCGCGCTGTGAAGTTCCTGGTGCGTGTGCTGGAGTGCGGCACGAGCGAGGCGTCAACAGAGTGATGGCTGATAACTGCCTGCAGCCCCTTCAAGACGTGCTAACTCCTCTCTCTCTTGGTTTCCGCTTCTCTCTCTCTCTGCTCCGATGCTTGCTTGTTCGCGGCATTTAGGAGAGTCTACAGGGGTCTGTTTCTCTGTTCTACTCTGTTATGTTTGTTATTGCTCTGTTTCTATTGTACATCCTGTTTATCCTGCTTTATCTGTCTCTTTCTTCTGTCTATTTGTTTTGTCTGTCCTGGTCTGTTCTCTGTCTGTTTTTGATACTTTTTTCGTCTGTTTATTTCTTAGTGTGTCTGTTTTTGTATTTTTAATTTTGTGCTTTTATTTCTTTCCTGCATCTTTGTTCTGTTTGATGTGGCTGTTTGTCTGTTTATTTTTCACTGTGCATATTTCTTTGTGTGTGTGTGTGTGTGTGTGTGTGTGTGTGTGTGTGTGTGTGTGTGTGTGTGTGTGTGTGTGTTCTCTTGTCTGCCTGCCTGTCTGTCTATTCTACTTGTTCTAGCTATTTGTCTGTCCATTAATCTTTCAGTGCGTCCGTTTTCATGTATGTTTCTTTTAGTATACGTTTGCGCAAAGGTTCATCTGCCTGTCTGTCTGCTTGCCTGTCCATCTGTCTGTCTATCTCCCTGTCTGCCTTTAGCTGGGCCCTCTCTCTCAATAACTCCAACCAATCACCTCTTCCATTTTTCCCTTTTCTTTCCGACATTTCTCCTTTCTTTTCTTTCTGTTTCTCTCTCTCAAATCCATCAGCAGCTGTCACCGCCGGCCCGCTCGACAGCCCGCCCGACAGCTAACCCGACAGCCGGCTCTCTCGCGCCTCGGAAAACAGCTTGTGGGAGGAATGGGTGAAAAAATGCAACAGGAAAATAGGAAAGGAAAGATGAGTGGAGGAGAGGAGGAAAGAGGCTAAGAGAAGGAGCAGAGAGGGAAGAAAGAAAGAGGCAGGGGTGAAAGAAGAGAGATAAGAGGAGAAAGACACAGTTGAAGAAAGGAAAAGAGAGGAGAGGTACGCACGGATAAAAGAAGATAAAAGAAAGAGAGGAGACGCAAGCAAAAGAGGGGAAGAGAGAGGAAGAAAGGAAAGGCGACGAGAGAGAGAGAGAGAGAGAGAGAGAGAGAGAGAGAGAGAGAGAGAGAGAGAGAGAGAGAGAGAGAGAGAGAGAGAGAGAGAGAGAGGCAGATACAAAGACCAAAGAAGAGGAGAGGGAAGAAGAGAGAGAAGAGAAGAGAGAGAGAGAGAGAGAGAGAGAGAGAGAGAGAGAGAGAGAGAGAGAGAGAGAGAGAGAGAGAGGTATGCAGGGATAAAAGGAGAGGCAACGGCAGGCAGGTAGTTCAAGTTTTCTATTGTAATTTTGGCGCGCGCTAACTCATAACTCTCCTTTCGCGACAGCATTATGGCGGCGTTACTCTTGCTGGGCTGCAGGGAGTGTCGAAAAGAGAGACGCCGCCTGATGGAGGGAAAAGGGAAGTCTTGTTTGTTGACGAGAACCAGCTGTTTACACGCAAGAGATTTAAAGGTCTGCAGATTTAAAGGTACAGTTTCTCGCCTCGCTTCGCTTCGCCTCGCTTGGTCTTGCCTTCCTCTGGTATTCCAAGCACCTCTGACATTTGCAAATTCTGGACAAGTAAGGTGGACAGGTACTTGCAGGTAATGCCACGTGTTGTTAGAGGTTTTACAAGGATGATTAAAGGTAAAAGTGTTATTTCCATGCACTGGTAAGCCAAATAAATGTGCATTAGTAGGTTTAATTAGGAAATATTTTAAAACACATGCTAATTACAAATAGTTAAGATGAACAGGTAGTAACGTATTTTTATAGCTCTTGTAGGGATGATTAAAGGTAAAAGTGTTATTTCTAAGCACATGTAAGGCAAAGAAAAGTGTTTGTAGGTTTACTAGAGAAATATTGAAGACATTTACAAATTCTGGACAGGTTAGATAGAGAATGTCACGTTAGAAAGCAATATCAGGTGTTGGTAGAGATCATAGAAGGATGATTAAAGGTAAACATGTTATTTCCAAGCATTGACAAGCTAAGTGAATGTGTGTTGGTAGGTTTGGTTTGGAAGACACTTGTAGATCATGGGCAAGTAAGATGGACAGGTAAAGCAGGTCATATCACGTGTTACTAGTGGTCTTACAAGGATGATTAAAGGTAAGCGTTATTTTGAAGCATAGATAAGCCAAATAAATGTGTTTGTAGGTTTACTAGAGAAATATTTTAAAATGCTTGTAGATTCTGGACAGGTTAGATAGACAATATATCACTTGTTGTTAGAGGTCTTACAAGGATGATTAAAGGTAAAAGCGTTAATTCTAAGCACTGGCAACCTAAATAAATGTGTGCTAATAGGTTTAATTGGGAAATATTTAAGACACTTGCAAGTTCTGGACAGTTACATGGAGAGGTACTGGCAGGTAATGTCATGTGTTGTAAGAGGTCACGCAAGGAGGGTTAATGGTAAAAGCGGTATTTCTAAGCACAGGTAAGCCAAATAAAAGTGCTTGTAGGTTTACTATAGAATTATTTAAAACACTTGTAAATTCTGGACAGGTTAGATGGACAAAGCCACGTTAGAAAGCAATGTCACGTGTTGTTAGAGGTCTTACAAGGATGATTAAAGGTGTTATTTCTAAGCACTGGCAACCTAAATAAATGTGTGCTAATAGATTTAATTGGGAAATGTTTAAGACACTTGTAAATTCTGGACAGTTACATGAAGAGGTACTGGCAGGTAATGTCATGTGTTGTAAGAGGTCATGCAAGGAGGGTTAATGGTAAAAGCGGTATTTCTAAACACAGGTAAGCCAAATAAATGTGTGCTAATAGGAAATATTTACGACAGTTGCAAATTCTGAACAGTTACATGGAGAGTTACATGCAGGTAATGTGTTGTTATAGACCTTGCAAGAATAATCAAAGGTAAAAGAGTTATTTCCAAGCGCAGATAAGCCAAATAAAAGTGCGTTTGTAGATTTGTTTGGGAAATATTTAAGATACTTCTACGTTTATGACAAGTAAGATGGAAAAATATTGTTACGTATTATTCATAAGGATGATTAAAGGTCAAACTGTTATATCCATACACAGATAAGCCAAAATAAAATGTGTTAGTATATTTGTCAACCCTTTAATATATCTACGAGGACGTGCGACATGCGTTCATACACACATACATACATACATACATGAATACAAGCATACATATATACATACATACAAACATACAGGCCAATTAGTTGAAGAAGAACAGTGTACAAGTGTAGTGTATCTCTAAATTAACAACCTCTCTCTCTCTCTCTCTCTCTCTCTCTCTCTCTCTCTCTCTCTCTCTCTCTCTCTCTCTCTCTCTCTTATTAGCAGTCAAACATTCCTGTTGTGCTAATTATGCTGTGTTTGTTCTTCTTTTATCTTTGTGCAGCTAGTAGAAGAGAGAGAGAGAGAGAGAGAGAGAGAGAGAGAGAGAGAGAGAGAGAGAGAGAGAGAGAGAGAGAGAGAGAGAGAGCCCCACCCAGCCACTCACCCTCCCACCCCCCACACACATTATAAAAGAAAACACAGTAAAATAAATGAAAGAAAAGAAAATGGAACATGTTCCTTTGTATTAAGTTTTGTTTAAATAGAAAAGAGAGAGAGAGAGAGAGAGAGAGAGAGAGAGAGAGAGAGAGAGAGAGAGAGAGAGAGAGAGAGAGAGAGAGAGATAGAAGACGAAATACACACACACACATAAAAGAAAACACAGCAAAATAAATGAAACAAAGAGCCCATAAACACAGTAATTACTAATGGAAAGCAGAAAGATCATCCCCATTTCCAGCTCCGCCTCTCGCCTCTCGCCTCTCGCCCCTCGCCCCTTAAACCCTTCATTTTCACCCTTGTCACACCCTGCCATTAGTGTTATCGTCAGTACATGATCCCTGGGACCCTTAACTGCCTTACGCCTTGCCCTGGACGACGAGGAAAGGAGGAGGAGGAGGAGGAGGAGGAGGAGGAGGAGGAGGAGGAGGAGGAGGTGAAAGGGATGATGGTAGCTGTGTAGAAAAATGAGAAGGAAAAGGAAAAACGAGAGATAAGAAGAATAGGAGGAGGAGGAGGAGGAGGAGGAGGAGGAGGAGGAAGAGGAGGAGGAGGAGGAGGAGGAGGAGGAGGTGGAGGAGGAGGAGGAGGAGGAGAAAAAATAAAGGAAGAATTACTAGACATTTTAGTATAATGAAACCACTTCCTCCTCCTCCTCTTTATCCTCTTCCTAATCTTCATGTAGTTCTTTCTTTAACAATCCCTGCTAGAGGAGGAGGAGGAGGAGGAGGAGGAGGGAGGAGGAGGAGGAGGAGGAGGAGGAGGAGGAGGAGGAGGAGGAGGGGAGATAATGATAAAGCTGTAAGAGTCATTTGTTAAACCATTACAAAAGCTTTGAGTCGATAGAGGAAGCAACACACACACACACACACACACACACACACACACACACACACACACACACACACACACACACACACTCTCTCTCTCTCTCTCTCTCCATTGGCTCTATCTTGAAATATTAAGACTCTTTGTTATCATGACGAATTTGCAACACTGCGAGGCTGCAATGATAGGTGTGGTTGGCAATAGTGTTCCGCGGCACTGCTGGCGGCACTGGATGGCATTCATAACACTTTATCGAAGACAGACTTACTGGAACATTGTTATTTGTGGCGGCAGTGTTACCAGATAAAAATGCGCTGCTGTGCTGTGTTGTGGCCGTGTCATAGAGGTGCTTTGTCTTGTATTGGTAACATTGTTTAGTGCTGTTATTATTATTATTATTATTATTATTATTATTATTATTATTATTATTATTATTGCTATTATTATTATTACTATCTTTATCATAATCATTATTATTATTATTATTATCAGTATTATTATAATTATTATAATTATCATTATTATTATTATCAATGTTATTATTATTATTATTATTATTATTATTATTATTATTATTATTATTATTATTATTATTATTATTATTATTGTTATTATCATCGTTACAAATCACTATTATTATCATTTATCATTATTCTTATTATTGCAACTACTTTTACTGCTGCTACTGCTGCTGCTGCTGCTGCTGCTGCAACAACTACAACAACTACAACAACAACTACTACTACTACTACTACTACTACTACTACTACGATTACTACCACCACTACTACTACTACTACTACTACTACTACTACTACTACTACTACTACTACTACTACTACTACTACTACTACTACTACTACTACTACTATTACTACGTATCCAGTGACAAACATTCCAATTTCACCAAAAGTCACACACCCACTCACTAACACACACACACACACACACACACACACCCGGTAGCTCAGTGGTTAGAGCGCTGGCTTCACAAGCCAGAGGACCGGGGTTCGATTCCCCGGGCGGGTGGTGATATTTGTGTGTGTCTCCTTTCACGTGTAGCCCCTGTTCACCTAGCAGTGAGTAGGTACGGGATGTAAATCGAGGAGTTGTGACCTTGTTGTCCCGGTGTGTGGTGTGTGCCTGGTCTCAGGCCTATCCGAAGATCGGAAACAATGAGCTCTGAGCTCGTTCCGTAGGGTAACGTCTGGCTGTCTCGTCAGAGACTGCAGCAGATCAAACAGTGAACACGACAAGCGACAAAAATAACAATAAAAAAAGAACTATAGAAAGAAAACAACAACCAATAGCAATTTTGGTAACAAGTAAAACAAAACCAAATAATCCAATAAAGGAATAAAAAAAGTTATAAAACAAAACAAAAAAACACGAAGGAAAAAAAAAACGATCTTCTACCGTTGTACTTTCTCTCGATATGAAAACTCTAAAATTGCTCCCCTGTCCGTGTGTGTGTGTGTGTGTGTGTGTGTGTGTGTGTGTGTGTGTGTGTGTGTGTGTGTGTGTGTGTGTGTGTGTGTGTCTGTATATGTGTGGGTGTGTGTGTGTGTGTCTGTGTGTGTGTGCAAAAATAGTGTGCAAGTTCCTGTATTGTGTGTGTGTGTGTGTGTGTGTGTGTGTGTGTGTGTGTGTGTGTGTGTGTGTGTGTGTGTGTGTGTGTGTGTGTGTGTGTGTGTGTGTGTGTGTGTGTGTGCAAAAATAGTGTGCAAGTTCCTGTATTGAAATGACTCTCATGTGTGTGTGTGTGTGTGTGTGTGTGTGTGTGTGTGTGTGTGTGTGTGTGTGTGTGTGTGTGTGTGTGTGTGTGTGTGTGTGTGTGTGTGTGTGTGTGTGTGTGTGTGTGTGTGCAAAATAGTATGCAAGTTCCTGTATTGAAATGACTCTGTGTGTGTGTGTGTGTGTGTGTGTGTGTGTGTGTGTGTGTGTGTGTGTGTGTGTGTGTGTGTGTGTGTGTGTGTGTGTGTGTGTGTGTGTGTGTGTGTGTGTGTGTGTGTGTGTGTGTGTGTGGGGAAAAGTGCCTTCCTTCCGGGCTCACATTCGTCTTATGAATATGAAAATGAGTTCCAAGCTTCATTTTCTTGAACCACAAAAGCGAGAAATAAGTTTTATCTGAGTGAAGGAAACTATTTCATAGATCGTCCCTCTCTTTGGGGAGGAGGGAGAGCAAGGAAAGAAGGAAGGAGAGGAATGAAGGAAGGAAAGAGGATAGAAGGAAGAGATGGATAAAAGTTAGGAATGAAAAAAAGTAAAAAAACAAAGGATAAGAATAGAGGAAGATAAAAATGTAGAAGAGGAATCAGAGAATAGAAGAAAGGGAAAAGGAAAGAAAAAGGTAAAAAAAAAGGAAAAGGAATAAGAAGGGAAGGAGAAAATAAGGGAAGGACGGAAGATATGGAGAGGAAGGAAAGATAGTTAAAATGCAGAGAGAGAGAGAGAGAGAGAGAGAGAGAGAGAGAGAGAGAGAGAGAGTCCTAGAGATCCTTCGCCGGTACGAGACTTGCATATTTTAGTAAACTGATTATCGCAGAATCCAGTTGACTCTTACAGACGTCATCATGAAGGCGACATCGTGATTAGCCTGCAGGAGGAGGAGGAGGAGGAGGAGGAGGAGGAGGAGGAGGAGGAGGAGGAGGAGGAGGAGGAGGAGAAGGAGGAGGAGGAGGAGGAGGAGGAGGAGGAGGAGGAGGAGGAGGAGGAGGAGGAGGACAGAATGATGAAATTTAAGGTGGAGAAGGCAGCTTGGGCATGACAAGAGGTGATGGAGGAAGAAAATAATGAGATGATATGTGTGCAGAGAGAGAGAGAGAGAGAGAGAGAGAGAGAGAGAGAGAGAGAGAGAGAGAGAGAGAGAGAGAGAATCAGATGGAATGTCAGTCAGGGAAGGAGAAAATATGGCTTACGAAAACATTATAAAGGAAAAGAAAATCAATATTCTTTTAACATGCAATCAGCAAATGTCTGTTTTTATCTGTGTCTGTCTGTTTGTGTGTCTGTCCTTATCCAGTCATGTCATAAGTATCTGCCTTTTAGTCTGTCTATATATCTTGCTCTTGTGTATTATCTCTCTCTCTCTCTCTCTCTCTCTCTCTCTCTCTCTCTCTCTCTCTCTCGCCTCCTCCTTCACCTTAGTGTCTCCTTATCTTCATTTTTCTTTCCATATTTTTGTTCTTTTTTCCTTTTATCGCATTTTTTTCCACTCTCATCCTTATTCCTCATCTCTCTCCCTTCTTCTTCATCTTAGTTTTTTGCTTTTTCCTTCATCTTGGTCGCTTCTTCAGGGTTCTTATTTTCTTATATCCCTCCTTCATCTTACTTTTTCTCTTACTCCTGCTCCTTCTTCTGCTCATCCTCTTCCTCCTCCTTCTGCTCATCCTCTTCCTCCTCCTTCTTCTTTTACTTTTATAGTTTCCTTATATTCCTTTTCTATTTTTTGTTCTTTATCTCCTCAACCTTCTTTGCTTCAACTACTACTACTACTACAACTACTACTACTACTACTACTACTTTTACTTTTTTCTTTTTTGTTAAACTAATTTCAATTTTATTTTATCATGTAGTTTTAGTTCATCCACATCTCACATTTTTTTCATACTGCTACTACTACTACTACTACTACTACTACTACTACTACTACCACCCTCACTACTTTTTTTTTTCTTTTTTGCTAAACTAATTTCAATTCTATTTTATCATGTATTTTTAGTTCATCCACTTCTCACATTTTTTTCCTTACAATTATTAATCTCATAATCTTTCCCTCTTCTTTATTTATCATTTCTTATCTTTCGTATTCATTTTCCTCCCCTTTCGTTACCCTTGTGTAAAGTTTTTCTCCACCTTTAAACTTTTTCTTCCCTTTCTTTCTCTCCCCGCTTCCCTCCTCGCATTTTCTGTCCTCTCTTTCAACTTTCTTTTGTTTGCTTCGCCTTTTTTCTTCCTTCTATCCACTTTTCGTCTTCATTCTATTAGATATTTTCTTTCCTTTCTTTCCTCGCTCTTCTCTTTCTATCTACTAACTCACCTTTCTGTCTATTTATCTACCTGTCTGTCTATCTATCTACTTATTTGCTAGACTTTTTTTTTATCATTAATCTAAATAATGCACATTTTACTTATTTATAGTTCTCAGTCTCTCTCGGTCTCGTCATATTCTTTTCATTTAATTAAGCTAAAAAATGCTAATAAACTCTATGCAAATGGAGTGCCTTTTATGGGCCATATATAAGAGGCATTGAATTATGTAAAGCATTATATTTCCTTACATTAACTTCATGAAAATATGTTGGAAAAAGTTAATGCCTCCACTTGTCCACCACAATACGAACGTTGGACGGCATATTTACAAAGAAAAAGAATGAAACGTTTATCTGGTACAAAAAAATGTGGTTTTGTACTTTTCAGTAAATCAACGTTTGTTTAAATATCTAATGAAAAATGTGGTTCTGATAAAAAGCAGAGTTCATGTTTATTTATTTATTTTTTTTTCTCAGCCATAGAATTAATGTTTATCTGAATTTCTATCAACATTTTCTCTTCTTCCGGCCATAAAACAAACGTCCATTTTTAAATATTTACAAACAAAACGTTTTCTTTTTCCGATTTAAAAACAATAATATAGTAACTTTTCAACCTCAAAGCCAACCTACACTAAAATATTTGCACACACACACACACACACACACACACACACACACACACACACACACACACACACACACACACACATTTTTCTTTACTTTTCATCAACAAAAACATTCACAAAAAACAAAAACAAATCTTTATAAGAAATCTCATTTATCTGACAACGTTAAGTTTCAATTTCATGTCCATTTTTCTCTATATGTGATTTGTCTATCTAATGTATTTTCTAAAGCTTTGGATATGAAAAAACGAGATTACTGATATAGGTTTTAGTGTCTATTTATTTTTTCTTTCCCACTTATCTTTAGCTTCACACTTTTAGTTTACCTTATTTGATTTTCTTCATTTCATTATTTCATGTAAGCGTCATTTCTTTAACCTTCACTAGTCTAACACAGAGGTTGCAGATTATTCAGTGCTGGGGCCACTAACATCACTGCAACCTGGAAAACATAGTAGGAAGTTACTTATGTATGTTTCTCTTTTTGTTCTCCATATTCTAGCTACGTCAGCAACTCATTTCTTAACATTCTGCCCAGTCTAGCATGAAGGAAAATGATAATAAAATTTCTATATATCTTTTACTTCACTTCTTTCGTGCTCCACATTTCAGTATCTCCTTATATCACTTCTGCGTCACTTATCTCACTTCTTTAACATTCTCTCTAGTCCAACGTCACAGTTACGTAAAAAAATGGTGAGGCTGTTACCGTCACATTCTCGTGTTGGCCTCCCCGCACCCTGATAACTAGATTACTGCCGACTTGCTCGCTAATGGAAAAGTTGAAAATGGAATCACTCTAGATTTTTACTCGCTCAGTGGAAAACGTAAATATTTCTTTTAGTTTTTTGGTGTACCGTTCTTTTACCTTGTGTGTGTCGAGTGGGAGTGTGTGTGTGTGTGTGTGTGTGTGTGTGTGTGTGTGTGTGTGTGTGTGTGTGTGTGTGTGTCTTTCTTCGCCTCCTTTTATCTTTTTCTCGTCTCCTCTCTCTCTCTCTCTCTCTCTCTCTCTCTCTCTCTCTCTCTCTCTCTCTCTCTCTCTCTCTCACACACACACACACACACACACACACACACACACACACACACACAGTTCTTTCCTTTCC
>NC_059276.1:1771410-1773910 GCF_017591435.1 Portunus trituberculatus
TTATTATTACTGTTATCATCATCATTATCATTATTATTATTATTATTATCATTACGTCTACTACTACTACTACTACAACAACAACAACAACAACAACAACTACTACTACTACTACTAGCAACAGCAGCAATTGCAGTAGAAGCAGCAGTAATACCAGTATCATGATCACTATCAGTATTAATTTTGAGCAGCTAATGCTACACCAAAATAAATCATCAACTTATAGATGACACAAGCTCTCTATATTTCACGCTGCCAGCTAAAATATATTAATGAGGCGAATTCCAGCGAGGTATTAATTAGTTCAAGGGGAATTTAACAACAAGGTGATCAAGGTAATCACATTTTACGTGCAGGTAGAAATTTATTATCTTATTGGGGGAGAAAATTCAATGATAAAATGTAATGGTTAATGTTTTGATGGAGTGTTATGTTTAAATGTGGCACGTGTGTGTGTGTGTGTGTGTGTGTGTGTGTGTGTGTGTGTGTGTGTGTGTGTGTGTGTGTGTGTGTGTGTGTGTGAGATAGATAGATAGATAGATAGATAGATAGATAGATAGATAGATAGATAGATAGATAGATAGATATATATATATATATATATATATATATATATATATATATATATATATATATAGAGAGAGAGAGAGAGAGAGAGAGAGAGAGAGAGAGAGAGAGAGAGAGAGAGAGATAGAGAGAGAATGAATAAATACATGTACGTACAATACCAATACAGACTTCCTCAATTTCCATCTTTTTTTGTTTTTCATCTTTCTTCTTTCTGGCTCACTATCTTTATTTGCTCTCTTTATCTCTCCTTCCTTTCTTCAACTCTATCGCATTCTTCCATCAAAAGAAAAAAAAAAAAACATGAAAAGGGAATCGTCTCTTATACCCCCCTGTCCCTCTCCCTCTCTCTCTCTCTCTCTCTCTCTCTCTCTCTCTCTCTCTCTCTCCGTGTCAGGTTCCATCGATGACTTCAGTAAACATCGTCAAGGAATTTAAAGTCTTTCACAGAGACAGAAGTTGAGTTGACAGGAAAAGTTGTCTTCGAGCAATGCCTCTCTCTCTCTCTCTCTCTCTCTCTCTCTCTCTCTCTCTCTCTCTCTCTCTCTCTCTCTCTCTCTCTCTCTCTCTCTCTCTCTCTCTCTCTCTCTCTCTCTCTCTCTCTCTCTCTCTCTCTCTCTCTCTCTCTCTCTCTCTCTCTCTCTCTCTCTCTCTCTCTCTCTCTCTCTCTCTCTGTGGATTAATATACCTATGGCTTCCAAGGGATTAATATACCAAAAGGAAGAAGAAGAAGAGGAGGAGGAGAAGGAGGAGGAGGAGGAGGAGGAGGAGGAAGAAGAAGAAGAGGAGGAGAAGTAATGGATGGGTCATAGAGGTTAGAGGATGGAGGAGGAGGAGTAACAGATGGGTGATAGATGCTGGAAGAGGAGGAGGAGGAAGAAGAGGAGGAGGAGGAGGAGGAGGAGGAGGAGTGACAGGTGGGTGACAGAGGGAGGAGGACAGGACTCAGTGAGGCGGGAGATGAGGGAGATGAAGGAGATGAGGGGGTCACAAAACCTTCCATCTTGGGGTTCCCAGTCTTTCTAATTAGTCTCCATTTTAATCTCGTAAAAGGAGGATGAGGAGGAGGAGAGAGGGAGGGAGATAAAAATGGAAAGAATGGAAGGAGAAAGATAAGGAGGAGGAGGAGTTGGAGGAGGGGAAAGGAGGAGATAAAAACCGTAAGCGATATAGGGATGGCAGGAGAGAAGAGAGGATATTGGAGAGAGAAAAAATGAGAGAAGGGAGAGAAATAAAAGGAGAGATAAGACACAAGAACAAAAATCAAGAACAGAAACAAGAAGAAAAAAACAAGAACAAGAACAAGAACAAGAACAAAAGCAAGAACAAAAAAACAAGAGACAAACTAAAAATGAACAAAATGGTTATAATACAAATACAAGTTAAAAAATGATAATGAGAGAAAAAAAACAAAAACAACAAGAGGAACAAAAAAGAACAAGAAGAAAAAGAACAAGAGGAGAAGAAAAAAGACAAAAAAAAAAAACAATTAGAAAAGCTTAAAAAAATTGATATAAGACAAATGGATAAAGGATAGAAACTTGAAACTTTAAGAAACAAAAGGAAGATTCAGGAAGCAAAATTGAAACTTACTAAAGACACAAAAGAAGGATAGATTTAGAAAGCATAAGTGAAACAGAAGGAAATGAAGCTTCGAAACACCAAGCCTTCTCTCTCACTAATGATTCACGAGTAGTGGAATAAGAAGAATCATATTACTCATCTCTCTCTCTCTCTCTCTCTCTCTCTCTCTCTCTCTCTTCACTAATGATTCACAAGTAGTAGAATAAGAAAAAAATCATATTACTCGTTTTCTCTCTCTCTCTCTCTCTCTCTCTCTCTCTCTCTCTCTCTCTCTCTCTCTCTCTCTCTCTCTCTCTCATAAAGAAAAGAATGTGAAATTATTCTAAATTTTTCTTGTTTCTCCTCCTTT
>NC_059276.1:1778910-1788910 GCF_017591435.1 Portunus trituberculatus
TTTAAGGACGAAGAAAAGAGGCCACAGGGAGAAAGTCAAAGATGTGATAGGAAAGATTGAAAGAGAAGTGATACTATCTAGTACAGTAACAAAAAAAGGATGTCTTATGTAGGCGCAAAGTACGTCACTTGAGGGGTTAATGCAAGATGAATGTCCAACCTTTTTTTAAAGTTTCTATCGTATTGCTACGGACAACATGTGCTGGGAGAGAGTTCCAGACATTTACAATTCTATTGAAGAAATAATGTTTAGCCTCATCTGATCTGATACGCTTACCTGTAATCTTGTAACCATTATTTCTAGTGGTGTTGGAGCTGTCAATGGTGAGATAGTTGTTTACATTTACGTTATCAAAGCCCCGGAACATTTCAAATAGTTCGATTAAATCTCCTCGCAATCGCCGTTTCTCTAAACCAGTGGTTCTTAACCTGGGGTACCTGTACCCCCAAGGGGTACGAAACCTTAAACCTAGGGGTACGAGACATGGTAGCCAGTGCAATGGTACCGTATATTTACCATGACAAAGCAAAACATATTTTCCTAATTTTTCTCTTACTATAATTGTCTCAATTTTTCAAGTTAGTATTAATGTGCTGGTGTATTATGTAGTATTACTCATAATTACTGTTATAACATGCATTCATTGAATCCTACTAATTGACACTTCATTTGAAATAAAAAAAAAAAGTGCCTTTGTTCAGTAATTAAAAAATCTAATAATTTCTCAGCGAGGTTTTTATCACTAACCCTTTTCATATGTTTATGTAGTGTTTATATTGGAGGGGGTACGAGAAATTTTTCTGAGATATCAAGGGGTACGAGCACTGATAAAGGTTAAGAACCACTGCTCTAAACTGAACAAGTTGAGTTCCCTGAAGCGCTCCTCGTAAGGCTTGTTTCGTAGTCGTGGGATCAATTTGGTGACTCTTCTTTGGACTCTCTCCAGGTTGTCTATATCTTTCCTATAGTGGGGTGACCAGAACTGGACACAGTACTCAAGATGAGGTCGGACGAGTGCATTAAACAATGTGAGAATTACCCCTTCTGGTTTGAATTGAAAAGTCCTTCCGATAAACCCAACCAGTTTGTTTGCTGTTTTAACTACTTCCCATCACTGTTTACTGGACTGGAGGTCTGAGGTAATTATAAGGAGGAGGAGGAGGAGGAAGAGGATTTCTTCGTATTTCAAGGGTTGTAAAGACACTCTCTCTCTCTCTCTCTCTCTCTCTCTCTCTCTCTCTCTGTCTTCCTTTCTTCTTCGTACTCTCCATCTTCTCTTTCCTGGTCCCCTTTCATCTCTCTCTCTCTCTCTCTCTCTCTCTCTCTCTCTCTCTCTCTCTCTCTCTCTCTCTCTCTCTCTCTCTCTCTCTCCCCTCGGTGAGTGGAGAGGCACGCTACCTGCAGGAAAGTTTTAAATTGGTGAGGTGTTGTCTTTCACTCCATATTCCGTGTCTTTCAAATAAAACATTTCACACACTACCTTTTTTTTCAGTTCCACCTCTCGACTCCATTTTTTCCCTATAAAGTAATATTTCTTTTTCTTTATTCTTTTATTTTCATTTTCTTAACAATTGCATGTATTTAATCTTTATCCAAGTATTTTCAAAAGTTTGTCGGGTTTTAGATTGAAATTTTAGTGTTTGCTTTGAAATTGAGGTAAGTTAAATGAGTTTTTACTACCCAAGACTAATTTAATGTGACATATTGTGCTTAATCCCTTCAGTACCATGTCGAGTCATTCTGGTTACTATTTGGTGATTTTACACAATTTCAGAAACTCATGTGGGGATTGAAACAGTGAAGACTCTGGCCAGTAATCTTCTGACCTCCATAGATTCTTCCTAATGTAAAATAAAATAATTATACCCAAAACTCACGGTAAAAAGTGTCCTAGTACTGAAGGGGTTAACACATCCTTACCTAACCATACTTAATTCATCTCTCTTACACTACCTAACCTAACCTAACTTAACCTATCTTCCTTAATCTCCCTTACCAAACCGAGCTTAACCCCTTCAGTACCATGACGCGTTTTCATACTCATTCTGGTTACTATTTGATGATTTTATACAGCTTTAGAAATTATTTTATGATTGAGATAGTGAAGAATGTGGCCATAAGTCTTTTGACCTCCATAGACTAGTCCTAATATAAATAAAATCATCTAATCATACTCCAAAATCATGGTAAAAATGCGTCCCAGTACAGAAGGAGTTAATGTATCTCCTCTTAAGCTTATTCTACGGATCTACCATTGCCAAACCATGCTTAACACATCTTACTCAACATATGTTAGCGAACCATACTTCATCTCTCTTTCTTAATCTCTCACGAATCTAACCTTGTCTAACCATACTTAGCTCATCTTACTGTACCCATATTACCTAACCTAATCTTATCAAACACATCTTACCTAGCACTACCAAACCTTTACATAATTAACCTCGCCTCATGTAAACTTAACTACCTTTGAATTAACCAGATAGGATAATAAACTAATGATCTTATCCTGCTTAAAGTTAGATTAGGTAAGCTAACTCATTCTAATCTTGTCCTCTAATCTAGTCTCTTCACGTAACGTAATTGAAAGTTAACTAAAATATAATTAAATGGCTAATATGGTAAAGGTTTTGACGTGGGATTGTATAAGAACATAGAGAATGAAACACAAACAGGTCTGCACACACGTCCTTGTTTGGCTTTGCGGGAATCAGCACTCACATCACACACAGGCCGTCTGTTCGTACCTCGCCCGTCGAAAACACGAAAACAAGGAGTTCATTAGACTTGCATGTGGTCTGACGAACTTTGGCGAGCATCAAAAAATCTCCTTAATCCAGGGGCCGATTTAGAACACTTCAGGGATTTCAGGGGAAACTTAGTACACATCAGGGACTCATGGAAGATTTAAAAGTCCCCAGGGAACTTTGGGTATGAGGGGAAAACTTTGTAGGAACGAGATAACGAGATGTGCCAATAATTCAAGTGGACCAGGTAAGGAGGACCAGGCAAGCGGACCAGGCAGGTGTATGACAGGTTTTGAGTGGCGCCCTTTCTTGCCCTAGCGGACTGACACCTCACAAGCCTCCTCCTCCTATTGGTCCTCTTCCTCCTCCTCCTCTTCCTCTTCCTGCCCACTTCTTTCTCCGGGTCCTCATCGTCTATTAAAAGCAACACAAGAACGCGCAGGTGACGACTCTCCGGATCGATAGCACCTCAATACAAGTTAATATTATAGTGTCACCCGGCGCGCCAAGTGAAGAGAGGCGGCAAAGAGGGAGGGAGACGAGGGAGAGGCTGGAGGGAGAGGTGAAAGGAGGATGGAGGCGAGGGACGGTAAAAATAGAGAAAATGGACAAGCGTAAGAAATCATATGAGGTTGTATGTGGAAAAGACGAAAGGGAGAAGAGAAGAGAGAAAAAAAAGGAAAGTAGAGAGAAGTTAAAATGATGACGGAAAGGGAGAAGAAAAAGTGAAAATGGGCATAGAAAGGAAGAGGAAAGGGGAGATGGAGAAGAGGAAAGAACAAAGGAAGGGAGAAACGGAAGGAGAATAGGCAAAAGGAAATGAGAGAGAGAGAGAGAGAGAGAGAGAGAGAGAGAGAGAGAGAGAGAGAGAGAGAGAGAGAGAGAGAGAGAGAGAGAGAGAGAGAGAGAGAGAGAGAGAGAGAGAGAGAGAAAATGGAGAACAGAGAAAGAAAGAGTGGACAGGAAAAAGGAATATATATCTTGTTTTTTCTCTTTGTGTTTGTTTCCTTTGAGTTTTTAGAGAGCAGTATATTCTGGGTGAATGCCACACACACACACACACACACACCCGGTAGCTCAGTGGTTAGAGCGCTGGCTTCACAAGCCAGAGGACCGGGGTTCGATTCCCCGGCCGGGTGGAGATATTTGGGTGTGTCTCCTTTCACGTGTAGCCCCTGTTCACCTAGCAGTGAGTAGGTACGGGATGTAAATCGAGGAGTTGTGACCTTGTTGTCCCGGTGTGTGGTGTGTGCCTGGTCTCAGGCCTATCCAAAGATCGGAAATAATGAGCTCTGAGCTCGTTCCGTAGGGTAACGTCTGGCTGTCTCGTCAGAGACTGCAGCAGATCAAACAGTGAAACACACACACACACACACACATCAGTGACCTTTAGCGGCAGTTTATGATGACGTCAGGGAGAGAGGGAGAGGAAGAGAGGGTGAGAGTGAGAGTGAGAGGGAGAGGAAGTGATAAATGATTCTGCCTCACCTCCGTTTTTTGTGATAATGCGATACAATGGAGGACTGCGGAGGAAAAACTGGTGTAATTAATCATACTTATGGCAGAGACAGTCAGCGGGCCGGGCGGCAATAAATCAAGGCCTCGCTAATTACCGTGCATAGATGATTAACACACAAAAAACACCAAGTGATTGCATGTTTTTTGATGCTTTTTGATGCTTGATCGAGTACTCCCGTCAGTCCTCTCTCTCTCTCTCTCTCTCTCTCTCTGGAATCGATACCTAAACTGCTCCCAAAGTGACAAAAATACAGCCATTTCTTATCACAGGAATTTTGGATCAGCGCCATGTGATGTGAGTCTCTCTCTCTCTCTCTCTCTCTCTCTCTCTCTCTCTCTCTCTCTCTCTCTCTCTCTCTCTCTCTCTCTCTCTCTCTCTCTCTCTCTCTCTATCTTATTTCACCTCTTCTATTTCCTTTCCTCTTTCTGCTCTAACCACTCATTCATTCCCCTTCCCTCCCTTCCTCTTCTCCCCTCTCACCTCTTTTAACCTCTTCTACTCTCTTCTCCTTTGTCTCCGCGTTCGTAAACCTCTTCATTTTCTCCTCTCCTTTCTATATGCCTCTCCATTATCTCTCCACGGCTCCTCCATTCTTCTCCATCCTCTTCATATCCTTCCCTCCTCCCCTCTTGTGTCCTCCCACACATACTTCCCCTGCCAAAAACCTTCACCAACACACCATCGAGGGAAAAATATAGAGAAAATTAATATGTGACGAGGAAGCCTTCACTTATCACTCTTAGTTCTTAGTCTTTATATATAGAAATATCATTAAGACCTATATCAGTTTCAATTCATTTATTAACAAGTATTTGGTAATTGTAATATAGACACACTCAATGTTAGGTTATTGCAAAGATTCTTGTAAATGTTTCGTCTTTCTTCGTCTATTTTAAGCAGTGTTTTGTTTCACCTAACGATATTTTCAGGCAGCAGTGAAGAGAGTTGCAGTTTTCAAGGGTTTTCATTGCCGTAATTCTAGTGATATTAGTGGAAGTAAGTGAAATTTCGATAGGTGTGTTTCTTTTCATGATTCTACTGATTTTTTCAACAAGTATTCTGCCTCAGGGAAGACATTGAGACTATTCAACCTTGTGGCCTTTGAAAATATTCCCTACGAGACACTGACGTAAATGAAGAAAAATTAAGAGGATAGATAGATATAGAGAGAGAGCGAGAGCAAGAGAGAGAGAGAGAGAGAGAGAGAGAGAGAGAGAGAGAGAGAGAGAGAGAGAGAGAGAGAGAGAGAGAGAGAGAGAGAGAGAGTAAAAATTCACAAACGTGGTTCCATCAAGCCTCCTGACCTCTCCCCGTGTTTACCAGACTGGCTGACACGAAATATTGCCGCTGCCTCAATGTTCAAGCCAAGACTGATTTCCCCGAAGACAAATACCAAGACGCAGGAGGGAAAACATGCAGCAAAATTCCCGATGCCTCAAGACTGACTCGAAGTAAGAAAAATGCGAGGGGTGAAAAAAAAAAGAAGGAAATGTGATGTTGTTGGCGATGGTGGTGGTGAATGAGGTATTGTGATGTTTCTCTGTCCCTCTGTCTCTCCCTTTCTCTATCTCTTTCTCTCTCTCTCTCTCTCTCTCTCTCTCTCTCTCTCTCTCTCTTCAGCAGCTTCCTCACACAACACACTCAATCACGCAAAAATTTTTCAAGACTAGCGAGGTGTTTGCACTCACTCACGCGCGTACACACACACACACACACACACACACACACACACACACACACACACACACACACACACACACACACACACACACACACACTCCATTCTAAAAAAGTGTGTCCAAAGATTTACGTAAAGATAAACAAAATACTCGAGGAGGAAGAAACAGACTTTGGCTTGGCAAGTGAAGGACAAACGCACGAACGCACGAAGCCAAAGCGTGTGTGTGTGTGTGTGTGTGGGTGGGTGTGTGGGTGTGGCCTCGATTTTTCTATACCTTGTCCTGGTCTTCTTCCTCCTCCTCTTTATCGTCTTCCTCCTCCTCCTCCTCCTCCTCCTCCGCTGCTCCTTTTCCCATCTAGACATTTCCTCTTCTCCAGACACTCTCTCTGGCGCCAGCTCGGAGGAGGAGGAGGAGGAGGAGGAGGAGGAGGAGGAGGAGGAGGAGGAGGAGGAGGAGGAGGAGGAGGATCTAAAGTAAAAGAGAAAAGAGGAAGGTGGGGAGCTGTAAGGAGAATTCACTGCGGCAGAAGGAAGAGTAGAAAAGGAGGAGGAGGAGGAGGAGGAGGAGGAGGAGGAGGAGGAGGAGGAGGAGGAGAAGGAGGAGGAGGAGGAGGAGGAGAAGGAGGAAGAGGAGGAGGAGGAGAAGGAAGAAGAAGAAAATGAGGAGGAAATGAAGGAGGAGGAGGAGGAGGAGGAGGAGGAGGAGGAGGAGGAGGAGGAGGAGGAGGCGGAGGAGGAGGAGGAGGAGGAGGAGGAGGAGGAGGAGGAGGAGGAGGAGGAGGAAGAAAATGAGGAGGAAAAGAAGGAGGAGGAGGCGGAGGAGGAAAAGAAGGAGGAGAAGGAGGAGGAGGAAGAGGAGGAGGAGAAGGAGGAGGAGGAGGAGGAGGAGGAGGAATCAGAATTAGAATCAAACCTTTATTTCATTTTACAATGGTTATTCTTCGATCATACAAACATTGTGAGAGCAGTGATGCCCTAAACAGATCAAATAAACGTGTTTAACAGTCAATTATAATACATGATAATTATAACTAAAAAGCTAAGACATGTGTCTGTGTCATAATTAAAACTACATACAAAACAAGACAAAATTATGACTAAAAAGCTAAGAAATGTGTCTGCGTTGTAATCAAAAGTACATATAAAACATGACAAAACAACTAAAAATAAAATAGTCAGGGATAAAACATAATAACAAGCTAATAACATAGACTACTCACTAAAACTGATGCTTAAAAGATGGAGGAACAGCTGTTTCTTAAATGAGCGTAATGAAGGTGCATTTCTGATGTCACTGGGAAGGCTGTTCCACAGTGTGGGCCCAGCCACTAGCATGGAGCGCGCCCCTGTACAGGTATTATTCACTGGCACGTATAGTTGATGTTGTTGTCTGGTGGCAGCAGTGGATATTTCGCTAACTAGTGGCATGCGAAATATACTGTTAAGAGAGCTCCCCCTGGTTACACTGAACATCAAAGTTCCCATCTCAAACATGTATTTCTGTTTTATCTTTAACCACCCAAGCTCTCTCAAGAATGGGGTAGCGTGTTCATGCCTTGCAGCGCCACCAACAGCGACTTTAGCGGCAAAGTTTTGCAGTTTTTGTATTTGGTGCATGAGTGTATTGTTGGTAGTGCCCACACCTTTATACCATAATTAATGATGCTAAGGACAAGTGACTGCATGACTATTACTCTTGCACTTTTGCTGAAGTTGTCCTTTATTCTATTAATATAAATTATGGTGCTAAAAATTTTGCGGCTTATCTTATTTACGTGTGAGTCAAAAGTCATATAGGGATCGAAATACACTCCCAGATTCTTGAGAGAGCTGCTGGGAACTATGGTAGCGCCGTCAACCCGCAAGGAAGTGTTGGGCGGAATCTGTGACACGAGTCCCCTGCTGCCAACAAACATACATTGAGTCTTGTTTGTATTTAGTAGCAGACCATTTGAATTGAAGTAATGTTTTGCTTTTGATAGGGTTTCTTCTCCTTTTTGTATGAGATCATGTAGTCTGTCAATGCGTCCAGTGTGGATGAACTGTGTGTCATCAGCGTATTGAATAACAAGGCAGTCGGAGATGTATTGCGAGAGATCATTGACGTAAATTAGAAATAGAACTGGGCCAAGTACTGATCCCTGTGGAACACCATAAGATACCTCTAGTTTATTTGATATATGTTTGCCAATTCGGACAGACTGCGTTCTTTGCTGTAGGTAACTGCTGAACCAAAAGGAATCAATATTTAGCTTTTTTAATTTATCCATTAATATTTTATGACTTATGCTATCAAAAGCTTTAGATAGATCACATAAAGTAATTAGGGATAGGTGTTTAGTGTCAATATTTTTATATAATTTATTAGATAATGTTAAGAGAGCACTGTCTGTGGAGAGTGAAGCTCTGAAACCGTGCTGAGTATTACTGAGAAGGTGATTCCTTTCGAGGTGTGAATTGAGTTGCCTTGCTACTATTTTCTCAAGAACCTTTGATATTATGGGCAATAAAGATATTGGGCGATAGTTCATTGGCTCGTTGATATTTCCTGTTTTAAAAATAGGGACGACTATGGCATGTTTCCACAGAGAAGGAAATGACCCAGTTACAATTGAAGTATTTAATATACATGTCAGGTATGTAATGATAACTGGCAAGGATTCTTTTAGAAAGCGCAGTGGAATGCCATCAGAGCTATATGAGGAAATGTTCCTTAAGTGTTTTATCACTAGGATTATAGTGTTACTGTCGGTGGGTTCAGGTCGGAACATGCTGCCCGCTGGAATGTTTGCTTGATCAGTGTTGACTTGTTCTATATTATCATAATATGGTAAATTGCATTGTGATTTCTGAAAAGTCTGTTTCCCGACATTAGCAAAAAATGTATTGAAATTGTTGACTTTGGTATTTACTTCCCCAGTGTCTCCTGCTGACAGTGGACACGCTTTGTTTGTAGTGGGGGGTATGAGTTGCCTGAGCGTGCTCCAAGTGGCGGCTGTATTTCCTTTTTCGGCTTCAAATTTTTGGTTAAAGTAATCTGACTTTGATCTATGAAGCAGCGTTTTTACTTGTTTTTTTTAAAACCTTATATTTATCCTGCAAGTTAACATTATACCTGTCTTTCTTGAGACGCATCTGAATGTTATTTCTCTCCCGCATGAGGTCTTGTAGGTTAGCGACGATCCAAGGGTCAGAGGGCCTCCTAATTTTTCTATTTACTAAAGGAGCACATTCGTTTAAGCATTAGGAGGAGGAGGAGGAAGAGGAGGAGGAGGAGAAGGTGTTACAAGACGACAGAAACACATACACACACACACACACACACACACACACACACACACACACACACACACACACACACACACACACACACACACACACACACACACACACACACACACACACACACACACACACACACACACACGAGCAACTTAAGAAAAAACAGGTGTGACAGAAACAATCAACCTCTCTCTCTCTCTCTCTCTCTCTCTCTCTCTCTCTCTCTCTCTCTCTCTCTCTCTCTCTCTCTCTCTCCTGGGACACAGTAAGCGACCTTTGTGAAAACGACAAACTTTTCTCATTTTAATACAACACGAGGGCGACTCTGAAGGCGGCAAGTTCACCCATATTAAGATTACAGAGAGAGAGAGAGAGAGAGAGAGAGAGAGAGAGAGAGAGAGAGAGAGAGAGAGAGAGAGAGAGAGAGAGAGAGAGAGAGAGAGAGAGAGAGAGAGAGAGAATAATGAAACCATGAAAATACGAATATGAAAAAAAAGAACCAACAAAACAAACAGATAACCAAAATAAATACACACCAGAGAAAAAGAATAAAAGAAATGAAAAACAGAAAGTGGAGAATATAATACCAATGATACAATAACGAAAAACAAAAGAAATATGAGACGCAACCATGAAAAATATAACAACCACTCGCTACGTCATGTCAGCTTTAACAAAACGACTGGCAATTTAAAAGCATGATATACCCAACTCGCGTTATAAACTCCGCTATGCAACCCAGTAAGTACAGTGGGTCAGTGAGGGCCCTTG
>NC_059276.1:1793910-1798910 GCF_017591435.1 Portunus trituberculatus
AATATTTCAAGGCTGTTTGGTGGTGAAAAAATGAGTGGAAATCTCTTTTTATCATTCGAGTTTAAGTTTATTTTTCTTAATCTGGTATTATTTTTTATGAATCAGCAAAAACCTTCGATAATTCCTATGTGAAAAAAATAAGAGACGTGTGAAATATAAAGAGCTTGAAAAGAAAGTGTGATTGGAAGCTCAGAGTAACTGAAATTCTAATAATAAAACTTATAAGGCCCAAAATGCCACACAATATCGTACACTTGCTTCGCTCTCTTCACTTTTAACTTACGGCCATTAAGAGCTCAATATTCAAGTACTCCTGTTTCTTCCTACCTTGTGTTCTTGGACCCCATTATGAAAAAGAAGGAAACAACAATATATTCAGAATGTCAAAGATTAAGATGCATTAAAAAAAGAGCGAAATTTAAATACAAAAGGAAAAGAAGGGAAGTGACATGAAGGTAGTTAAGATTATTGCGTTGTGTTTTGAATGTCATTATAAAAGAACGAAGAGGATTATATTAAAGTAGAGGAATGTGAAAGTTTGAAAGGGATTAGAAGAAAAGGAGGGAAATATAAACAGAAAGAGAAGGAATGAAAGAGAACATATTTTTTTTGCTTTAAATTTCTGGATCCTTCTAAAAATAATAACAAAGAATAAAGAATGAAATGCTAAGAGAGAGATTAGAAGAAAGATTAATTAAAAAAAAGTGAAATATAAATACAACGGAAAAGAAGGAAATTAATATGAAAGTAGTTAAGATTATTGCGTTGTGTTTTTGAAAGGAACTGTGAAAAAACAAGAACGAATCAGGAGTATATTGAAGGAGAGAAATATGAAAGTTTGAAGGCGATTGAAAAAAATGAGGGAAATATAAGTAGAAAGGGAAGGGAAGAGAGAGAACATGTGTTTTTTACTTTGAAATCCTGGATCCTTCTAGAAATAATAACAAAGAATAAAGAATGAAATGCAGGGAGAGATTAGAAAAAAATATGTATTAGAAAAAGAGTGAAATATATATACAACGGAAAAGAAGGGAAGTGACATGAAAGTTTGAAGTTAAGATTATAAGAAAAAGAGAAGGGAAGAGAGAACGTTGTGTTTTGAATGTCATTATGAAAAAAAAGAACGAAGCAAGAGTATACTGAAGGAAAGGGATGTGAAAGATTTCGTGTTGTGTTTTTGAATGTCATTATAAAAAAAAAATGATGAACGAAGCAGGAGTATATTGAAGGAAAGGGATGTGAAAGTTTGAGGGAGAGAGAGAGAGAGAGAGAGAGAGAGAGAGAGAGAGAGAGAGAGAGAGAGAGAGAGAGAGAGAGAGAGAGAGAGAGAGAGGTGGCGTAGTGGATAAGGTGGTGAGTGTGGGATCGGGCAGACGTCCATGCGTAGGTTCAAATCCCACCACATACCGCTTTGAAGCCATTTGTCGAGTGGTTTAAAGTTACCTACATATCACCATGATGCCCAGGTTCTAGATGCGTTTGGGTGGTGATATGGGCCCCAATATGGGTACCACTATAAATAAAATTGCCTACGCCACTAATGGGCGGAAACTGAACACCGCTTCCTATATATATTCTTCAAGTATGCCTACAGGCGCTATAGGCCATAACATAAAAAAAAGAGAGTGAAAAGAAGAGAGCTAACATGAAAAAATACTTTGCCTTGTGTTTTAGTTCCCATTATTTCCTTACTTTGGATTCCTGGGTCCTTCTAAGAATAATAACGAAGAATAAGGAATGAAATGCTGAAAGATTAGAAAAAAAAGGATAGATAGAAAGAAAAAGAAAAGGAGTTTGCATAAATGTACAATGGAAGGAAGAAATGAATGAAAGTAAGAGAAGACATAAAAATAGAATAAATGTAAAAAAGAAAGATAAAGAGTAGAGGGAAGGATGGAAAGAGAAAACAAATAGAGATAAGAAAGAGGAAAGCATGAATGGAAAAACAGAAGGAACAACATGTACAAATGGAAATTAGGAGACAGGGAGGAAGAGCGAGAAACAAATACAAATGAAGAGAAAGAAAGGAGGTAGAGATAATAGAAACAAGAAAGAAAAAAAAACACACGAAATATGCACAAGAAAACATGACACGAACAGAGAAGGGAAGGGAAATTGAGAAGAAAACAAGGAAGAGACGAAAATCTAAGCAAAATACAAAATGAAGCAGTAGGAAAGGGAGGAAGATAAGGACAAAGTGACAAAACACATTGGGGAAGGAGAGAGGGAAATCTAAACCTATATTTCTAATCAGCAATAAATTCCTAAACGTCTTTCTCCAATTCCTTAAGTCTGAAGGATGGAAAGGGAGTTTAGGATGCCAGTTTGTCTTTCTTCAGGGATGATGGGAGAGAGAGAGAGAGAGAGAGAGAGAGAGAGAGAGAGAGAGAGAGAGAGAGAGAGAGAGAGAGAGAGAGAGAGAGAGAGAGAGAGAGAGAGAGAGAGAGAGAGAGAGAGAGAGAGAGAGAGAGATAGATAGAGAGATACTGTAGATAGATAAATAGAGATAGATAGATAGATAGATAGATAGATAGATAGATAGAGAGAGAGAGAGAGAGAGAGAGAGAGAGAGAGAGAGAGAGAGAGAGAGAGAGAGAGAGTATAGTAGGTTTGACAAGAGGCCAAAAGAAAGTAGAGGAGGGAAGATGAGGGGAACGATAGGAGGAGTATGGGTTTGTGGGAGAGAAGAGGAAGAGAAGGGAGAGTTACAGCTATTTGGATACACTGGGAGAGGAAAGAGAAGATGAGGCTTATGGTTCAAATGAAAGAGAGAGAAGGAGAGGCCAAGCAAGTAAGAGGGAAAGAGAAGGAGAGTTTAGAAAGAAAGAAATGAAGAAGGAAAATGAAAGAGGAAATATCAGAATAAGAAAGAAAATAGGAAGAACTAAAGAGAAGGATTATACATGTATGAATAAAACGACACAAAAATGATGTAACTAAAGAAAAGAGGCAAGGAAGAAAAGAGAAAGAAGGGAATTGAAAGAGGAGAAAAGAACTGAAAGAAGAAGAAACAAAGAAAGGAGGGAAGGAAGGAAAGAAAGAAAGGAATTGAAAGAAGAGGAAGGAACTGAAAGAGGAGGAAGCAAAGAGACGAAATAATTAAGGAGAATATTTAAAAAGAAGGCGAGGATAAACATATGGCGGTTTTTTGTACCAAGAAGAGGACAAAGTTCAAAGGAAGTTCTAAAAGGAGAAAAAAATAGCTTTAATTGGAAGTACACAGAAAGAGAGAAGAGAGAGAGAGAGAGAGAGAGAGAGAGAGAGAGAGAGAGAGAGAGAGAGAGAGAGAGAGAGAATCAGAATTAGAATCAGAATCACTTTATTTCCACTAACAATGGCTATTCTTTACATGAGTTGTTAACATATAAAAAAGGTAAAAATAATGCATTAGATTTTAGAATAATGCTAATAATAGATAAGAGTAAAAATGATGCATTACATTCTAGAATAATAATACCAGATAGCTAAGACAAAAAATATAAATAAAAACATTTAAAAGAAGTAAAAACAAGTAAAACCAGGTTTATGACTAAAAGTAAATAAAAAAAATCTAGTAAAATAAGTTTACAACTAAAATGTAAGTGAACTACAGTCTATTAATATTAGAACAGTGAGTTCAGTCATAAAAGAACGTGCTAACTTATAGCATGAGGAAGATCTTTAGGCGTCTTTTGAAGGAAGACAGTGTGTTTGAGTTTTTAACATGCGAAGGCAAGTCATTCCACACTTTGGGTCCCAAGACAGTGAAAGAGCGTTTGCCAGTGTCTGTGTGAGTGAGCGGTGCGTGAAGATTATATTGGTGTCGTGTTGTGTAGGTGTGACCCGAGACTTCGCTATGTGTAGGCAGGTGCATGTACCATTCAGGAAATAGTTTGTTTTTCACCTTATATACATGGACGGCAACATCAAAAGTAACTTTTTTGTCAATTTTGAGCCACTCAAGCTGGGTAATAAAAGGGGTGGCGTGGTCGGATCTTCTCGCTCCGCCAGCACATATTTTAGCAGCAAAGTTGTGTAGTTGGTGCACTCGGTGTAGCAGTGTGTTGCTCGTCGTGCCATATATTGGGAGACAATAATTAACTAGGCTGAGAGCGATCGACTCTATCACTGTCCTACGGGTTTCACTTTCAAATTTATCTTTTACTCTATTTATAAAGAGAAGATGACCCATGACTTTTTTATACATTTCATTAATATGCACATCAAAATTCAGGTGACAGTCCATTAAGATGCCGAGGTTTTTAACATGTGTGCTGGGAGTGATGGTAGTGCTGTTGAATATAATTCTAGTGTCTGTTGGTATTTGTCTGATGAGAGGTCTGGTGCCAATAAATATACATTGCGTTTTGTTTGTGTTTAGCATTAAACCGTTCTTATTAAAATAGGTTTTTGCTAACGAAAGAGTTGACTCAGTTCTATAGATCAGATCTTGGAGGGCGTCAACAGAGCCGGTATGTATGATCTGAGTGTCGTCAGCATATTGTACAATTTCACAGTCAGTAATCGCTTCCTTGACGTCATTAACATAGATATTGAAAAGAATTGGGCCTAATATTGAACCCTGTGGAACACCGAAATTAATGGGTAATGTTTTTGATCTTGTACTATCTATTTTCACTGTCTGGTTTCTATCTTTCAAATAATTGTTGAACCAAAAACTGTCAATCTGAGCTTTTGCAAGTTTTTGCATTAGGGTGTGATGATGCACGCTGTCAAAAGCCTTAGAAAGATCAAGCAGTGTTACAAGTGTAAGTTTTTTATTATCCATGTTAGAATATAGTTTGTTGGTGACCGTAGTTAGGGCAGTTTCAGTAGACAGCATAGGTCTGAAACCGTGTTGGCTGTTTGACAGGATGTCTTTATTACAGAGGAAGGTAGTGAGCTGTTGTGCGACTATTTTTTCCAGTACTTTAGAAAGGATAGGCAGGAGTGATATAGGACGAAAGTTATTGACATCATTACGATTACCTCCTTTAAAGATGGGAGTGACCGTAGCGTGT
>NC_059276.1:1803910-1828910 GCF_017591435.1 Portunus trituberculatus
TGTCTCTTCCATATTCAATGCGTATTTTTAGGATCCATATTACAATAGTGCCTAAAATTATGTGATTATTAGAAAAAATGTCCATGAGTGAAAATTTTCGATGACAAATCTTATGCTCCACTGTTTTAGACTTGCCTTACATTGCCATCACGTAAATTTATTCTTATGGCTTTTAAAAACACCAATCTGTTCAGTCAGTCAGTCATTTAGTCATCATTTAGTCAGTCAGTTAGTCAATCATTTAGTCATTTATTCAGTCAGTCAGTCATTCATTCATTCATTCAGTCAGTCAGTCAGTCAGTCAGTCAGTCAGTCATTCAGTCAGTCAGTCAGTCAGTCATTCAGTCAGTCAGTCAGTCAGTCAGTCAGTCAGTCAGTCAGTCAGTCAGTCAGTCATTCATTCATTCATTCAGTCAGTCATTCAGTCAGTCAGTCAGCCATTCAGTCATTCGGTCAATCTCAGGAACGCTGCAATGCAATCTACATAGCAATAACGATGCGTCATCAAATTGCGCATCACAATCAACGCTGAATTAAAAAACGGGAGACGATAACATGATTAATCCTTTCTTACGTCATCTTAACCCACGGGAAAATATCGATCTATTAATTGCTTTTCAGAGACTAGATGACTGCATGGGGATTCCCTTTCTGTCTCTCAAGGGGGAAGAAGGGGAGGAAGTAGTGACGTGGAGGGAGAGAGGGGAGGAACAGGAGAGAGGGGCGGAAAAGGAGAGAGGGGAGGGACAGGAGAGAGGGGACCTGACGACGTTCCAAAGAATAGGGAGTAAGGAGAGTTAAAGAGGGGAAGGTCTAGCGGAGAGGAGGAGAAGGAGGAGGAATGAGAAGGATACAAAGAAGAGATGTAGAGAGTAGAGGAGTAAAGGAAGAAAGGGTAGAGAGTGGATGGGGGAGCCTATTTGAAAGAGGGGAGAGAAAAGGAGAATGGGTAATACGGATGAGAGTGTAAGGGGAGTTGAGATGTAAGGGGGAAAGGGGTGAGGGATAAGAAGAGGAGCAGGAGACACTGACCGCCGTTTCTCCTCCCTCCTCCGTCGCCGCCGCCGCCGTCTCCTCCAGCACACTTTGTTCGCTGGGATAAAAAGACGCCGTAAAAATGCCTCCAATTCACATCACAGGATAAAACATGACCTTTCTTTTTTTCTTCCTCAGTTACAAAGCTTGCGATGTCTTAACGCAGCGAGCTTCCCTGGATGGCTCTCGCTAACCTAGCCTAACCCAACCTGACGTAACCTGATGTAGTCTTTACTATATCTAAACTAGTCTATCTTAACGTAAAGTTGCCAAACCCTACCTTACTTAACATAACAAAACTTTACGTAACCTACCTTAATTTGATATAACCCTACCGATCTTAACATAATCTGACTTTAACCTAAAATTATCTTACCTAACCTAAACTAGACAAATTTACCAAACCTAACTTTACTTAACCTTAATTTACCTAACCTAACCTAACCTAACCTAACCCAGACAAACCTAATCTAACTTCACTTTCTTTTACTTTCCTAACCTTCCTTAACTATCCTGCACCTCTCACTACGCTAATACAACGCTACTCTACCATGCCCACGCCTGATTTCGCCCTAGGAAGGCTGAGGGGTGCAGCAGGCGTGGTGGGCGGGGCAAGGCGCGCCAGGACAGGGCGAGGCAGGGCGAGGCCGGGCGGGCCTTTGAGAGAGGACATGGAAGGAAGGAGACAGAGAGGGAGAGGGAAGGGGGAGGTTCAGATTTTGGCGCCAGACACCCCCGTAGTCAGTAGAAATTCCAGACTCACCCATTGATTCTGGAGTGACGCCAAACTTTCCCTGGCATCGGCACTCACCCCTCCTCCCCTCACCCATCACCCCTCACCTCCCCCATCACCGTCATTTTTAGCCACCAGTGCCAACATGTGATAACGCGAGATTCTTCCTAGTGATGCATGATGGGAGGAGGTAGTGATGGGTAGGTAGGTGTGCACGTGGTGGTGTGTCAGGGGACGGTAAGATAGCGGTGTTCAGGAGTGTTTAGTGGTGAAGGGGTGGTGAATGGGTGTACATGGGGTGGCTAGTGTGATGAGGTGTAGCTGTTGTGGTAGAAGGCAGTCACGCGCGCGCATACATAGACACACACACACACACACACACACACACACACACACACACACACACACACACACACGTACCAGTTTTATGAAGACGACCAAATAAATAAACGTTTTATGGCCGAAGCTAGATAAAGAGTCTCCCTCCTCCTCCTCCTCCTCCTCCTCCTCCTCCTCCTCCTCCTCCTCCTCCTCCTCCTCATCTCTGCTAGTTCATCACAATGGTGCCGCGCTGCCGAGACCCAGACTGGCGCCACCTACTTAAAACGAACAAACGCACGTACACACACCCACACACACACACACACACACACACACACACACACACACACACACACACACTAAAGAATCTAAAATACATAAACAGCAAATAAATGCGGAGACAAAAGGCAAAATACACAATACAATATACATAACAACATGGGCGTGATGCAGTGGGCGTGTTGGGCGGGGCTTGTGTGTGGGCGTGAGGAAGCTTGATATATATACTTGTACTAGCATATTCACGCGCTAAATATGACTAAAACTAAATAATCTGCCGGAAACATGCGCATTGGATTTACAGCCTCATTTTGCATCACACAATCGTTAGCACTATACCCGTGAAACCCGCCAGTGTGGTGATCCGGATTTGTTGGATTCACACGGATTCGCATTCACACTAATCCGTAATCTCTTCCTATTGTTTCCAAAAGCATCAGGAATCTTTTTTTTTCATATCGTTTGTTTCATGTTATGTTTGTCTTTTGTCGCTTTTTCTTTAGTTGATCTCTATTTTTTCGTGTCAGTTTTGATTTATTCCTCTTTATTATGTTTTTTTTATTTATCGTTTTTTCTGTATCTGTTTTTCTTGCCTTTCTATCTCTCGTGGAAATCTAGACGCGATAACGACAAGCAACCAGAACAGACATGAAGAACATGTACACAAATAAAAACAATAAAAAAAAACAAGACGACGAAATAATGAAAAAAAAAAAAAAATGAAAACACCACCACCACCACCACCAGCATCACCACCACCTCCACCACCACCACCTCAGTTCCAATAATGCAATCTGTCCTCACGTTCCCCCATCGCTGCCGCCGCCTGGGTCTCCATCTCCACGCAAACAAAACCAGTGATGACTCGGGCGACTTGAAGAAGACATCATGATCTGCTGACGCCGCTGATCACTTAATGAGCTCCAACGATTGTGACACTAATGGGTTTGATTAGCCAGTCCCAAGAGCGCTCTCAGCTTATCACTAGAGAGAGGGAGAGGGAGAATCGGGGGAGAGAAGAAAGAAAGGTGAAGGTACGGAAGAGAGAGAGAGAGAGAGAGAGAGAGAGAGAGAGAGAGAGAGAGAGAGAGAGAGAGAGAGAGAGAGAGAGAGAGAGAGAGAGAGTGGTATACATTTAGAGCACAAAGAGAAATGAAGAGAGGGAAAAAGAGAAAATAGGAAAGGAAGAATGAAGATTTAGAAAGAAGAAAAGTAGATGAATACAAAATGAAGAAAAATAGAAAAGAAACACAAAGAAACGAAAAGAATGGAGAAAGGCAATGACGTTAAACAGAAAAAACGAGACAGATTTAAAAACACGAAAGAGAAAAAGAAGAAAATAAAAAGAAACTAGAAAAAGAAGGAGGAATAAAGGAAAAGGGGAAAGGTGAGGGAAAAATAAGGGAACATATAACAGGAAAATTAGGAAAAAAAAAAATGATTGGTAAAAATATGAAGTTTGGTTTTAAATATTCTCTTATATATTTAATGAATTCTTAAAAATGAAACTAAAAACCACACTCACTTGAGATCAATAGAAATGAAAATGGAGGAGATGGAAGAAGAAGAAGAGGAGGAGTAGGAAGAGGAGGAGGAGCAGGAGGAGGAGGAGGAGGAGAGGGATTTTCGTTTTCCTCTTCCCTCGTACAATCACAGAATAAGAGACAAGAAATATATTGAAAGATGAAAGTGAAGGAGAGACGAGGAGGAAAGGAAGGAACGAAGGTAAGAGGAAATGGAATGAAGGAATAAGAGGATGGAATGGATTTGTCTGTCTATCTATATGTCTGTCCATCTGTCTATCTCTCTCTCTCTCTCTCTCTCTCTTTTTATTTATACATTACTTACAATTAACCTTAGTCATTTTACAGGTTAAAGGTGTATTATGAGTACAGCCTATCTTAAAACCCAACCAAATAATAGTCTAAATTGTGCTTAAGAGTTATAGATTACAAATTAAATTACAATAGAATTACAAGTGAAATAACCAGGCGTTCACACACACACACACACAGACACACACACACACACACACACACACACACACACACACACTCTCTCTCTCTCTCTTTCTCTCTCTGTAATGACGACACAAACTTTCTATTTTCTGCCTCCCGGATTCTGACCCAAATGTCTAATACTTGATGTCCTACAAATAATAACTCGCCCTCAAGACACATCCCTGCTATTTCCAGACAACGCCCTTCGCTTCCCTTCCTTCGTGTAGGAAAAATACGGGTAGAATCATCTTTTCGTCTTCATAACACACCCGTTCTATTTCTAGTTTCCCTCCTATTATGAATATTAAAAGTTTTCCCTCCACCGCATCACAACTTTGCTATTTAGGTTCTCCCTCCCTTTCTGTTCGTCCTCCTCCCTTCACTCACTTTCAATCTCTCTCTCTCTCTCTCTCTCTCTCTCTCTCTCTCTGCAAAACACGATGGAAGTGAGTGTGACTTGTGGCAGGGACTGTACAAGGCATCGCTTTTTATATAGTTAGGTCTTCCTCTCTTCCCGTTGCCCTCGCACTTTTTCGTCCTCTGCCCCACGACATCAGACAAAACACACTATTATATGCATAAGTATCCCTTCCTCTCTGTTCGTCCCTCTTCCCTTCAGTCACTTTCAAACTCTTTCTCTCTCTGCAAAACACGATGGAAGTGAGTGTGACTGTACAAGGTATCACTTTCTAGTACCCTTTCTTACCCTTGCACTTTTCCTCCCTGTGCCTTACGACAGCAGACAAAACACAATATTATATGCATAAGTATAAAGAAGCATTAATTTCCTTCCCCGGTGTTATCGAAAATGAGAATCTGGGAGTGTTTACATGGACCGGGGCACTGCTAATGTTTCTTGGCAAGACGTTCCCGCTTATCAGGCAAGGAATGGAGACTGTTCTTAAGCAGTAACATATCTGCTTATTCTACCAGCAGAACCGACAGCAGGAAATAATGGAGGTGTTGCTGCTGGAGTGTTTCCGTGCGTACGTGTGTGTGTGTGTGTGTGTGTAGAGGCTTTACTGCTTTATGGTACTGCATTCTTGGCTGCGTAAAGTAAAGCTGAGTCAAGAATAAAGCTTATGTTATGCTTGAGTTAAAAAGATCAGAGAAGGATGGAAGCAAGAACTACGATAGGCTAATGTAAACTGAGAGAGAGAGAGAGAGAGAGAGAGAGAGAGAGAGAGAGAGAGAGAGAGAGAGAGAGAGAGAGAGAGAGAGAGAGAGAGAGAGAGAGAGAGAGAGAGAGAGAGAGAGAGAGAGAGAGAGAGAGAGAGAGAGAGAGAGGATTATCACAATCCAAACTCTAAGTAATTAACTAAAAGAAATACAGATTACTCGTTTGATCATTCTCTCTCTCTCTCTCTCTCTCTCTCTCTCTCTCTCTCTGCCTTACTCATCATACATTAAGTGATATCAAGTCTGGATGAGGTTAAGGTACGTATGCGTCTGCGTGCGTGCGTGCGTGTGTGTGTGTGTGTGTGTGTGTGTGTGTGTGTGTGTGTGTGTGTGTGTGTGTGTGTGTGTGTGTGTGTGAAGAGACTCATTGATTCTCATGTGTAAAACTTTCACGATACGTCCCGAGGCGGCAGAGGCGGCAGCGGAGGAGGAGGAGGAGGAGGAGGAGGAGGAGGAGGAGAAGGAAGGCGGAAAGAGTCACAAAGGCGCTCTCCCTCCCGCTCAATACAACAAACAAGCCAAGTCTTTCAGTAACGAGAAGGAAAAGGCGCCGCAGACCCCTTAGTTAGACGCGAGTGGTTCCTTACTTCACGATCCGCTAATGGAGAGTGACTAGCGGGGAATGCTACAACAACGACAACAACAACAAAAGCTACTACTACTACTATTGTTGCTACTACTACTACTGTTTCTACTGTCATAATTGCTACCTCTACTGCTACTTCTGCTTTGATTGCTGCTACTTTACTGTTGCTCTTGTTATTTTATTCTATTTGTTTACTTTCACTGTTTTTCTTTGTCCTTGTTTATTCTCTTGTTCTGTTTCTTTTTTCTCTTCAGTAGTTATCCATGTTACTATTCATTACTAACTTATTTGCTTACTTATCTACTACTGCTGCTACTACTACTACTACTACTACTACTACTGCTACTACTACTATCACCACCACCACCACCACCAATATATTACTACTACTACTACTACTACTACTACTACTACTACCACTATCACCACCACCACCACTACTACTGCTACTATTACTGCTATATTTTTCCTCACATAATTTCATAAAGAAGAAAGGTAGGAAGTTCTGAACAGAGAAAAATGCATTGTGTTTTCTGGTGTGATCCTCCCCCTATCCTCCTCCACCTCCTCCTCCTCCTCCTCCTCCTCCTCCTGCTCTTTATCCTCGTTCCTCTATGCTTGCCTTCATCCCCATTGTCCTCCTCCAGCAAAGAGAGAGATTTCCAGAACAACTCCCAAAATAACAATAACCTTTTTCCGAAATGCTTCTTCTTGGTTGGTTCAGTATCCTATCACAAATATTATATGAAATATTATACAAAATGTGTCTCTAAATATGTGACCTCTCTCTCTCTCTCTCTCTCTCTCTCTCTCTCTGTGTCTGTGTGTGTGTGTGTGTGTGTGTAATTCACTGTTAGATCTGCTGCAGTCTCTAACGAGACAGCCAGACGAAACGAGCTCAGAGCTCATTATTTCCGATCTTGGGATAGGCCTGAGACCAGGCACACACCACACACCGGGACAACAAGGTCACAACTCCTCGATTTACATCCCGTACCTACTCACTGCTAGGTGAACAGGGGCTACACGTGAAAGGAGACACACCCAAATATCTCCACCCGGCCGGGGAATCGAACCCCGGTCATCTGGCTTGTGAAGCCAGCGCTCTAACCACTGAGCTACCGGGCCGTGTGTGTGTGTGTGTGTGTGTGTGTGTGTGTGTGTGTGTGTGTGTGTGTGTGTGTGTGTGTGTGTGTGTGTGTGTGTGTGTGTGTGTGTGTATACATACGAAATACGACTACACAGCTACCTCTTCCAGTACTCTTTGTCTTTCTATCTCTCTTTCTGTGTGTGTTTGTATATATGTACATTCAAGAACACATTTGGTATGAAAGTGAAACAATAAATACGTTTAATATTCTCTCTGCATGTATGTATGCATGTATGTATCACTATGCCATTTGTCGAGTGGTTTAAAGTTACCTACATGTCACCTTGATACCCAGGTTCTAGGTGGTTACACCGAAGATGCGCTAGGGTGGTGATATGGGCCCTTAAATGGGTACCACTATAAATAAAATTGCCTGCGCCACTAATGGGCGGAAGCTGAACAGTGCTTCTATACACTCTTCAAGTATGCCTACAGGCGCTATAGGCTGTAACATAAAAGAGAAAAATATTGTTATGTATTATCACTGATATTTATGGATTAAAGATGAAATGCTGGTAACTATTTTTTCCCTTCATTCCCCTACATCATTTTACTCACTCACTCACTATACACGAAAAGGAGCGCAGGTCGAGGAAGAGGAAGAGAAGAAGGAGGACAAAGAAGAGGAGGAGGAAGAAGATGCGATATTGAAAAGGATAAAACCAGGATACAAGGCAAGGAATATCAGGTTGTTTTGATGTCAAAGATGAATAACTAGAGCGAGGCAACGGTAGAGGAGGAGAGAGAGAGAGAGAGAGAGAGAGAGAGAGAGAGAGAGAGAGAGAGAGAGAGAGAGAGAGAGAGAGAGAGAGAGAGAGAGAGAGAGAGAGAGAGAGAGATATATATATATATATATATATATATATATATATATATATATATATATATATATATATATATATATATATATATATATATATATATATATATATATATATATATATATATATATATATATATATATATATATATATATATATATATATATATATATATATATATAGAGAGAGAGAGAGAGAGAGAGAGAGAGAGAGAGAGAGAGAGAGAGAGAGAGAGAGAGAGAGAGAGAGAGAGAGAGAGAGAGAGAGAGAGAGAGAGAGAGAGAGAGAGAGAGAGAGAGAGAGAGAGAGAGAGAGAGAGAGAGAGAGAGAGAGAGAGAGAGAGAGAGAGAGAGAGAGAGAGAGAGAGAGAGAGAGAGAGAGAGAGAGAGAGAGAGAGAGAGAGAGAGAGAGAGAGAGAGAGAGAGAGAGAGAGAGAGAGAGAGAGAGAGAGAGAGAGAGAGAGAGAGAGAGAGAGAGAGAGAGAGAGAGAGAGAGAGAGAGAGAGAGAGAAAGCAAATTTGACAGGCGGGTTCAGACACGTGTGAGGGACAGGCAGCTTATGAGGGGAAGAGAATGGGATTGAATTGTGTCGAGAAGTGGCGAGGGAGAATTGGGTGCCACCTTCCCTGACAAGGCGCTGACAGTGCCAAAGCTGAGTGGCACAGGTGCGGGCTGGCGGGTCAACAGGCGGCACTGACGGAACGAAGGAGCGGCTGAGTGCCAATTCAAAGTTCCGTGGCACTGGTGTTAAGAACCGCGGAAAATTGGTACTGCGCTTGTTAATAAAGAAAAGGATCAAATGCAGCAGTAGTTTGGATCAGCTTTTACACTATACTGGCACGCTGTTACATTTCATACCTCATTATCATATCCAATTTTTCAGTCATTGTATATTTTATAATACGAAATGAAGGTGGGAATGTTGTATTTCAAACATTAATGTATATTTTTCTTCTAATTGTTGTTTATATATTTGAAACTATATTGATGCTAACGTGCAGAAATAATTTGAAGAGCACAGTTTCACAATTTCATATTTTTGGTCAGTATCTCTCCTATTTTCGCGAATATCTCCTTCCTTTTATATATCGCCACGTAAGTTATGATAACGTAAAGTAAACACAACGCAACACAACGTAATACCAACACAGCATCGATAGAAAACGTGTGGCGACATAAAATTCCTCGCTCGTGTTGTGCCTCGCGTCTGGGGAAGAATAAAACAAGGAAACAAAAACCATCACACCCACGGCGTCTCCACGGAAACAAAATCGCATCCAATCGTCTTTCTGCGTCTCTCAATTTACTCAAAACTCGATACTCCTTCAAGCATCGTTTTAGACTTGAGGATTTAGGAAACTATAGGAATCAAAGTTTAAACGCTATTATTTTCCTTGAAGATTATTTCGAGTTTGTAGCAATGTGTTTTTTTCCTTCTGTTTTATGATTGTTGTTCATTCCCTCCATAGATTATATTCTTTCTCCCATATTACTGTACATTTATCTTCTAAATGTGTCATAGGTTAGATATGAAACAAGACTTCCACTACAAACACACTTTCTGTCCACTTCATTTTAGTTTGAAATTTATAGAGTTTAAATTGACATCTTATTTACCCTTTATTCAATCATCAGTTCTCTTACATTCACAAATATAAAATAATGTTCCAGATTCTCATTTTTGTTGCATCTGTTTATCGGTGAACCTCTACGAAATACATAAGCCTTCCTTACATATTTTTTTCTCCGTGTGTATTGTCTCAGATCCGTGAATAAAAAAATAATTTGCAAGAGTAACTTTTTGTGTTGCTTCGTATTCTTGTTTGATAAGTAAGTAGTATATTTTTACATCATATTTAACTTTTTCTTTCTATGTATATTGTTCTAAACTCGTTAAAGGCAAAGGTTAATTTCTCAATATTTCGCCGGATTTCTTTTTTTTTTTTTCTGTTGTCTCTAATTCTTGTTTCCCTTTCTATTTAATTTCCTTTCATGTAAACTCTAAATTCAGAAAGAAAGTAACGCGTTTTTTGCAGGATTTTCTTTAGTGTTGCCGCTGATTCTCCCTTGAACTTTTAAGCAGTATATTTTCTCACAACATATGCCTTCCCTTCCATGAGTATTCTGAATTCTTAAATAAAAAGTAGAGATATTTTTCTCCGGATTTCTTTTTGTGTAGCCTTGGATTCTCGTTTGAACTCTGCGCTTGACTCTGCCGTGGCTATAATTCCTGGCAGCTTGACTCGTTAGCCGCGCCGCTGTCTCACTGCCCGCTAAGAATACAAATGTTCCTCGCCAGTCTAAGTTTTGGACACAGGAAGGCACAAGAAGCAGCCCGAATCAGGACAAGTGAGCCAAGACAGTGACAAACTTTGATTCGACACACACACACACACACACACACACACACACACACACACACACACACACACACACACACACACACACACACACACACACACACACAGAGGAAGGGGAAGAAGAGAAGAGGACAAGAAGAGGAGTTTTTGATTACTATCTTTCAGCTTTTCCTCACAACATGGCGATGATTCATATTTTATTCAGTTTTCACTAAGTTCATATTCTAGTGAAAGGTATATCGTTGTCTGATAGATACCCACACACCCACCAACACACACACACACACACACACACACACACACACACACACACACACACACCACTCACATTTTTCTATATCGATGTTTTCGCAGTTTCTCGTCTAGTGATCTTATTTGCTTCAATTTCCTCCAAACAATCCAATATAGCGCTGGCTGAGGCGGGCGGCGGCGGCGGAGCGTTGCTGCGTGCGCTGTGTTGTGTTATCTCGCCAACTTCTGTTTTGTTGTCATAGCACCGCGACCTACAGTAACAACCTGCAGAGAGCTGATTCATCTTTGACCAACTGAAGGTGTTTGGCTCTTCCACCTCCTTTGCTTTGTGTTGAAATGTCTTGTGAAACCTTGCTCGTGGTATGTGCAGAATGTGATTGCTTCTGTAACAAAAAAAAAAACAACAACTACTGTAAGAGGATATCCTGCTTCACTTACTCAAATGGCAATCAATTTGTACCGTTGTGTTCCTTAGTATTGCGTTTGTATGTTTTTTGTTCTGATACTTCAAAGGTAGTGTATGAGAGGTTCGTAAAAATGTATAGTCAGTGGTATTCACATTTCACTTACTCGAATAACACATCTAGTACTCGTCTATTAGGTGATGAAATCGTTGGTTTTATCAAATGTCAGGGATGAAATTCGACAATTCTGCGAGCTGAATGTGAAAATCTACCTTTGGAGTTACGTGTGGTCTTCATTAATAATGGTTTAGTTTTGCTGTGAAATGCAAAAATAGAATTAAGTAATAAAAGTTATGATAATGAAGTCAATCTTCCTAGTGAATGAGCGTGTCTCTGTTAGTGGTAGTGACCTGACGCTAGCTAGCTTGTGTAGTGATGGCGTCTTTTCCTGCTTTCTCTGCGGTTTAGGCTGGGTGTGGTAGTTCTTCTGTTATGGAGGCTTTCGTTGCAAAGGTCTCAGAGGTGGAGGCTGAGTTCCGTCAATGGACCTTGGTGGTACAGGCTGAGTTTCGATTACGTATCTCAGACCTTCAGGCTGAGTTCAGCCGGATGATCCCAACACCTGAGAGAGAAAGTCACTTGACCTTATAGGGTGATGCAGGGACAGGTGTGGCAGGTCGTGTCTACGGGCGCCAAGGAAGGAAAGTCCTCGGGGTGCCTCACCTCGCGGAGACGAGGCATGAGGTTTTAGAAGCAAAAAACACCAGAAAAATACCTAACTTTAAGAGAATAGATTTTGAGGATTTAAAAGGTATCTCCAAGGCAGGTGTGGGAAAAGTACGGCCAGCGGGCCGCATGCGGTCCAAATGTTAATAAATTTGAAAGAGAAAGTTACAAAGCAACGCCAAATAACACTGTGAATATTTTGTTTTTCTCCCGCAGGTGTGCATATTCTTGGGAGAGTAACTCTTTTTTATTTTATAGCCTTTCATTTTGTCTGTTTTAGATATTAATTATTTTGGCTTAATATATTAGGTAGCCCTATAAAATTGTGATTTTTTTTCTAGTGCGGTCCTTGCACTGAAAAGTTTGCCCATCCCTGCACCAAGGGAGTTAACTGGCAACGACCAGAGAGGGAACGTCAGGCAAGGCCCAAAATGGAGGTGAGGGAAAGAAGGTTGGGTGAAAGAAGCGGGGAGAGGTGTGAAGAACAGGGCTGGGGGAGAAATGTCTATAGACAGAGGGATGCGACAGTGCTAAGTAAGGTGACCATGTTAAGATGGGTGATGTGAGGTTAGGTGAGATCGAAAGGGCTGAAGGGAGGGGGGCGATCAAGACAGGTAAATGTTGACAAGGTGTATAAATATTTTTGATAGACTGCATACAGGCCAAGTAGTTAACATCGTATGTAGAACAATAAGATCACGCAAGAATAACTCTAAGTGGATAATAGATACGAATTAGAAAAAATTAAGAGGTTAACGAGGAAAGCTAAAAGCAATTATAAGTTGAAGATAGCCACCCAGGTAAAGACAAATCCCAAAGGATTTTTTCAGGTATATAAAATTGAAATAGAGAAAAAAAAAATAGGTCCTTTAAAATGAGTTCAGCGGAGGATATTAGTAAAAACTATGAACGAGTATTTTCAACGGTTTTCACTCAGGAAAACAGACAGGAAATTCTAGACAGTGAACAGATTTTCTAGCGCAAAAGAGAATGAGAAGCTGACAGGTATTCACATAACAGAGGAGATGAAAGAACAGGAGATACATCGACTGAAACAATTCAAGTTACCAGGGCTTGGTGAAATATATCCACGAGTACTTAAGGAATGCAAGGAGGATCGTCAGTGAGCCATTGGCATCGGGCTTTAGGATGTCACTAGACCCAGGTGAGGTACCGATCATGTGGGGGCAAGCCAATGTTGTACTCATATTTAAGAATATGAAACCCAAACATTTAATTATAGACCTGTTAGCTTCACTTCAATTGTAGGTAAATTAATGGAGTCAATGAAAGCGAAGAAAATTAGGGCGTATGTAAACAAACATAACTTGATTAATCACTCTGAGCAAGGCTTTACGAAGGGAAAATCGTGCCTTATAAACTTGTTGAGGTTTTTTAGTAGAATTCATAATGGTGATAGTTATGACATCATATACCTACATTTTACTAAAGCGTTTGATAAAAGTACCACATCGGATGCTCTTGAGAAACATTAGAGCGTACAGAATAGAAGGAAAAAGATAGGCTGGATCAAGCTGTGTTTAGGTGATAGGCAGCTGAGAGTTGTAATAAACGGTTGTAATACCGAGTGGCGCCTAGTAATTAGTGAGGTGCCACAAGAATAAGTTTTACAGCCATTGTTGTTTTTTATATATCAATGATTTGGATAGTGGAACTAGTGAATTTGCGAAGGACACGAATACAGGTAAATCAATTAAGTGAGATTCGGATGCCATCGCCTTGCAGGCAGATTTAGATAGGATGAGTGAATGGAATGACAGATTGCAAATGTAGTTTAACACTAACAAATAGATAGAGGAAATTCCTACAATGAGTACTCCATAAACAACGAGGCACTGGTAGGTTGAGAATATGAATACAAATTTCAGGAGTTATAGGTAGCAACGATCTTAATCGAAGAAAGCAATGCATAGAGGCTAGAAGTAAGACAAATAGGGTGCTAGGTTTAATTTTTAGGAGTATTGAAAGCAGAAATCTCGAAGTAATATTAAAGTTACCTTTGGCGCTGATCAGACCACATCTGGATTATGCTGTACAGTTTTGATCATCACATTCATTAAAAGGATAAAGGTCTATTACAATCATTGCAAAGAAGAATGTGTAAATGGAAACAGGGGATGAGGGATATTCCATACGAAGCGAGATGGAAGATACTAAATTTGCCTTCCTTAGAGAGATGTAGGTTAAGATGGGACCTGATAGAAGTATTTAAGTGGCATAGGGGTTATAACAAAAGAGACATGAGCAAAGTTCTTAGGATCAGTAGCCAGGGTAGAACCGGAATTAATGGGTTGAAGCTTAAGAAATATAGGTTTTAGGAAAGAAATGGGAAGGAACTAGTTCTTTAACAGAGTGGATGATGAATGGAACGGGCTCAGTAAGCATGTTGTTAGTGCTGCGTCAATAGGGAGCTTTAAAAGAAGATTAGAAAAATTTTTGCAAGGGTTTGATAAGTGGACGGGTAAATTTGTTCACACAGGAAGTGCCACGAGTACACCTGACGGCCTCTTGCACCTTCCTCAAATTTCTTTCATTCTTATAAAAAGGAGGTTGTGGAAGTTTACGGTAATATATACTCGCATTTCGCGTACTGGAATGGTATATAGACTTCGTAATAGTGTCTTCCTCACTGATGAATTAGTAGGTTTTATTGTCAAATGTTAAAAGTAATATTTGACTGATGTGTGAAGGTACTAGAAAATATACGGCTATTACATTTCGCATTTCACTTACTCAACCCGTCTTAGTAATATCGGTCAGATTACGTTATAAATAAATGACCACTAGGATTTATTTAAGACTTATCCAATAGTCACCCTAGAGCAGTGGTTCCCGTTACCACTAGTGGTAATAGGTGGTCGGTCATGAACGATTTTAGTTATTTTTACGTAACATAAAATAAAATGATTTCCGATGTGCTGTGAGCAAAGTCAATTGACCAGCTGGTGGAGAAGAAGCAGATGCAGCCCTCGCATTGAGTTGAATTTTTAGTTCATTTGTGGTTCTACTTGTAAAATTATGGTAAATAAAGTAATATCTGATCGAATTGAGTTTCTCTGGAACCAGGTGGTACGCGGCGACTGTACAGGACCTCCAAGTGGTACTAGATCACTAAAAGGTTGGGAACCACTGCCCTAGAGATTATAACATATATGAAACACACACCAATATTTTACACAAAGAATGAGGATGATGACAATAAAGGTACGAGTAAAGATGCTATACTATTCATTAAACATTTACCAACTATCCATTATATTTCCTGGAAGGTAAATCAAATAAAGCACGTCAGCGGTGATAAATACAGAGGCGGGGGAAGAAACGAAACGAGGCAATGAAATAACAACAACAAACTTGATACAAAGAAGGAAACACTTTAGCGTCGCTTCCCTTGAGACTCGGAAGAGAAAAGCGTCAATGTTTACTTTTCACACTGTCTTGTTTACCTCCTTCAACCTTCACTCTCCTCTCTTCCTCCCCGCCCCACTAAACAGACCCGCCGTGCCCCGCCCCACCCCGCCCCACACCCGCTATCGCTAAGAACGCCTGCTGACGAAGAAGAGTGCTTGAAACTGGAGTATTTAGGAGGGCTTTCAGACTCGTAATAAAAGAGACTATCTAACCACCTGTGTGTGTGTGTGTGTGTGTGTGTGTGTGTGTGTGTGTGTGTGTGTGTGTGTGTGTGTGTGAAGGGAAACGTATTGGTACTTATTTTGAAAGAGAGAGAGAGAGAGAGAGAGAGAGAGAGAGAGAGAGAGAGAGAGAGAGAGAGAGAGAGAGAGAGAGAGAGAGAGAGAGAGAGAGAGAGAGAGAGAGAGAGAGAGATACCACTTCTTTCTTGGTCACATCTAACACACACACACACACACACACACACACACATATACATTCTCTCTCTCTCTCTCTCTCTCTCTCTCTCTCTCTCTCTCTCTCTCAAATCTCATCCACAAAAGACTCGCATGAATTATTCCCTTTTTCTCTCTCCTCTCTCTGACCTGCTCGAGTGCACAGCTTAGCATCGATTTCTCTTTCAATTATCCTCATTCATTATGGCCTTCAGGACCCTTCAGGAGGAGGAGGAGGAGGAGGAGGAGGAGGAGGAGGAGGAGGAGGAGGAGGAGGAGGAGGAGGAGAAAGAGGAAAAGGAAGAGGCAGGAAGGAAGAGAATGCAGTAAATGTTAAAAGAAAGTAAAATATTATATGTCAGTTATTGTGATTTTATGGAATGAGAATAGTAGTAGTAGTAGTAGTAGTAGTAGTAGTAGTAGTAGTAGTAGTAGTAGTAGTAGTAGTAGTAGTAGTAGTAGTAGTAGTAGTAGTAGTAGTAGTAGTAGTAGTAGTAGTGGTAGTAGTGGGTGGTAGTAGTAGTAGTAGTAGTAGTAGTAGTATTATTATTATTATTATTATTATTATTATTATTATTATTATTATTATTATTATTATTATTATTATTATTATTATTATTATTATTATCATTATTATTATTATTATTATTAGTAGTAGTAGTAGTAGTAGTGGTAGTAGTAGTAGTAGTAGTAGTAGTAGTAGTAGTAGTAGTAGTAGTAGTAGTAGTAGTAGTAGTAGTAGTAGTAGTAGTAGTAGTAGTAGTAGTAGTAGTACAAGTAGTAGTAGCAGTAGTACTGATAATGACAAAAATTATCTCTCTTATCTATTTTTCTTCCATTTACACACACACACACACACACACACACACACACACACACACACACACACATTCTCTCTCTCTCTCTCTCTCTCTCTCTCTCTCTCTCTCTCTCTCTCTCTCTCTCTCTCTCTCTCTCTCCTGCGCACCTCATCGCACGCCCACCTGTGTCCAATTCAAGGCTTGCCTCAAAATTAATCGGGCTTATCCTTTGAACTCTCTTTCGTCACCTGAGCTCACCAGTCCCGTCTCTTCCTTCCATCCTTCCTTCCTCCCTGTCAATTCTGAGGACATAGGATTTAGTTAGGGCTCCTTCCTTACTTTCCTTTCTTCCTTTCCTTCCTTTTTTCCTTATTTCCATCTTCTCTTCATTTTTTTCTCATCTCCTTTCCTTTCGTTTCTTTCTTTCATTCTTTTCATGTTTTACTGCCTTTTTTCACCCTTCCTTCATTTCTTTCGTGTCTCTCACCAATTGCATTTCGTGTTTTTAAGGTTATTGTTTTCTCTTTGCCAACCTTTAAAGTTCCAGCTCTCTAATTCATCTCGTTTTTTGGGTTCAGTCTTCATCAATGCAATATTTAGGATGGATTGGGGTGAAAACTCCACACTTATTCATATTACTTGCCTGACATTTACTGATTTTTCTTCCATTGCGCTCTCTAACCTTCCGGGAGCATTTATCATATCAAATAAGTCGGGAGCGCCAGTGAATATTTCAATACCTACTGGAGGAAGAGGAGGTGGAGGAGGAGGAGGAGGAAGAGAATGAGATGGAGGAGGAAGAGAATGAGAAGGAGGAGGAGGAGGAGGAGGAGGAGGAGGAGGAGGAGGAGGAGGAGGAGGAGGAGGAGGAGGAGGACGAGAGGAGTTGGAGGTAGAGGAGTTGGAGGAGGAGGAGGAGTAAGAGGAGGAGGAGTAAGAGGGGGAAGAGTAAGAGGAGGAGGAGTAAGAGGAGGAGTTAAAGGAGGAAGAAGAAAAGACACAGGAAGAAGATGAGTAATAAAAAAAAAACAAAAGAATAAAAAGTAGAAATAAACACTACTGATCCTTATTGTGCTAGTTTTGGGAATACGTCATCTACTACCGAGATAATGATAAAAGATGAGAGGCAAGAGAAGGAGAAGAAGGAGGAGGAGGAGGAGGAGGAGGAGGAGGAGGAGGAGGAGGAGAACAGGAGACACAAAAGTTATCGAAGTAGTGGCATGGAGGCATTCCTTGTGAGTGACATGGTTTTGTGATTTCGTATCTCCTCCAATAAAAGGCGATGCAGAATTTTAATATGTTTTCTTTTCTCTAAATGTCAACAAGAGTGACTGAATAAAACCAAAAGTGCAATTTGACGTGTTGATTATCCCTTTGTAGTCTGCCTGGGTTTTTATTCCTCACATGAAATTATTCTATTTTTTTCGTACTTGTCAATGAGAAATAGTTTCACAGCTATAGAAAAAAAATGGAGATTTACGCTATTACATTTAAATTCATTATTCTGCTAGACGATATGCATTGTGAAAAGAAACGTAATGGATGGTTTTCTACATTGGTGAAAGCATAAGTACCTTCGCTCTATTTTCTACTCCAAATCTTATCTAACACAACGTAATCTGTCAGAAAAAAAACATATACATATATTCTGGAAAGTACCGCTGTGTTTATCATTCAAAATATGGTACATTTCTGAACTAACGTGTAACTAACTCAGTAACCTATCTTAAGTCACGTACAACGATAATAAGTACAATAACGAAGCAAATTAATAATAGGCGATATACAGCTTCTCTTTCCAAAGCTTATTGTGTGTAATTATATAATGATGCCATACCAAAACATCCTCCTTTCTACGTGTAACTACTTATCAACCTTTAAAGTAAAACAACTTCTTATCCAAACCAGACAAAAGGAAATGTGACACAACAGCTACATTTCATTAGTCCATCTTATAAGACTAAACTTCAAAGATAGAAAAATAGTGTTGTGAAATGGTTATGAGATCACATCAATTACATATGGGTAGTAAGCTTCTATAAACGTTACTGCTTTACTTCGTCTTATCAATCTAACAGACTTAATTTCACACACAGAAGGATTTGTTTGTTAATTTACTGTGACATTATCAAGTACAGTAAGGAAGTTAGTATAGAATCAAAGCATTAGAGCAACATGATTTAGTACGAGTAAAGAGTTTAACCCCTTTTCCACCTGAGTGTTTTCTTGAAGTCTCAATATCAAATACAGTTACTAAGATTATTTATTTTTTCTATGTTTTGACCTATAGCGCCTGTAGGTAACTTGAAGAGTACTAGAAACGCAGTTAAGCTTCCACCCATTAGTGGCGAAGGCAATTTTACTTAAAGTGGTACCCATATTACGGCCCATATCACCACCCAAGCGCATCTTTGGTGTAATCTCCTAGAACCTGGGTATCATGGTGACATGTAGGTAACTTTAAACCACTCGACAAGTGGCAAAGTATCAAGGCGATATGTGATGGGATTCGAACCTAAGCGTGGGCGTCTGCAAGATCCCACGCTCACCACCTTATCCACTACGCCACCGCCTCCCTAAATAGAAGCACAGTGCTAAAATTGAGGTTCTTAGTGCATAGCTTCTTTCTTGTTCGCTATTTTCTTAAGGTTCATTACTGCAAAGGTTATTTCTCCTGTTCATATCGAGCAGAGGTAGCAAACATACCTTTTCTAGACTGACAGTGTACATTTTCGTAGTTTTCTGCTCCAGTTTTCTATTTTCTCTGAGGTTTGTCACAGCAAAGGTTACAGTACTTCCTTGCCTGATCTTTAAAGCTGAGGTAAAATTTTCATGGCCCACCTTTTCTTAGCTGCGGGGCGAAATTTCAGACATTAATTATCGAGATGAGAAAACCTTTAACGCAGAAAAAATGAAGTGCTTCTGAATCATTCTAGCCAAAGCACCAAGACTGAATGACTGCCATTATAGACCAACCAACGCGGCAAAGCTTCGAACCTGGTGACTTGCATTACACTAAACACTGGTTCATTGATGAGAGAGAGAGAGAGAGAGAGAGAGAGAGAGAGAGAGAGAGAGAGAGAGAGAGAGAGAGAGAGAGAGAGAGAGGTAAAAAAATGATTACATGTGACACAAAATAAGCAGAAAAGATTATGTAACACACACACACACACACACACACACACACACACACACACACACACACACACACACACACACACACACACACAGCGGCGCCTTATTTTGAAATCCTTACACACACACACACACACACACACACACACACACTAATCCCCCACGCCTCTCTCTCTCTCTCTCTCTCTCTCTTTGAAAACAGAATCTGAGGACAATTTTCATCTGAAGCAAACGAACGAAGCTCTGAAGCCCCGAAGCGCCTCCTCCTTTGACCCAGAAGTAGAAATGGTCTATTTTTCCTTGCATAATAGCTTTGGTGCAATTAAATCTGGAGTCAAAGAGCATCAAACAGATGGCTGGAGCACCGAGCACTACGCCATTACAGGCCAATCCAATACAGTCAGTTTGATTAATCATATACATTTTGTTTTCTTCAGTCCGCTATGCAAGGAATGAGTTTTCTCTTTTCTCTTTCTCTTATTCCAGATCTTAATGATCGTTGCTCAAAGTTCAGCAGTGTTTGTTTGTTTCCGTGTGTAATTCACCACTGCCGTCTGCTGGTCCCCAGCCAGTCTTCCCTGGCCAGTCTTCAGAGCTCATACACCGATCTTCGGGTAGGACTGAGGCCACAACACACTCCACACACTGGGAAAGCGAGGCCACAACCCCTCGAGTTACATCCCGTACCTACTTGCTGCTAGGTGAACAGCGCTACACATTAAGAGGCTTGCCCATTTGTTTTGCCGCTTTCCTGGAATCGAACCCGGACCCTCTCAGTTGTGAGCCGAGCGTGCTGACCGCTACATTACGTGTGTGTGTGTGTGTGTGTGTGTGTGTGTGTGTGTGTGTGTGTGTGTGTGTGTGTGTGTGTGTGTGTGTGTGTGTGTGTGTGCGCGTTGTTTTAAATGTGAGAATTGTTTATATATATATATATATATATATATATATATATATATATATATATAGATAGATAGATAGATAGATAGATAGATAGATAGATAGATAGATAGATAGATAATAGACATCGATAGACAGCGCGAGAGAGAGAGAGAGAGAGAGAGAGAGAGAGAGAGAGAGAGAGAGAGAGAGAGAGAGAGAGAGAGAGAATATCCTATTACAATTTTGTCTAGTTTGTTAAATCTTTCATATTTACTATTTTTTTTCTTTTTGAGCGGGCTTCCCTTTCACACTGCTTTAATTTATGTTTTTCGCTCTCTCTCTCTCTCTCTCTCTCTCTCTCTCTCTCTCTCTCTACCAGCTGCTCTTTTACCGCGGAATAAATTTACTATTCTTTTTTGAAACCATGTTCTCATATTTCATCCATACAATATTTCTCTTTACTATTTCTCTCTTTTTTGACAGCAAGCTTATTTTTGCATATGCTATTTTTTTTCTTTCTTTTTTTAGACTGTGTTTATCCACGGGTCTGTCACTCTGCCTGCCTCCAACTTGCTCGCCCGCCTGCTTGTCTGTCAAACTGTCTATCACTCCTTCTATTTGTATACTTGTCTATCAGTCTTTTCATTCGTCTGTTTGACTGTCTATCTCCAAATTTATATTCTTTTCTCCATCAGTGTTACTTAAGTTATCGTTGCTTGCTTTTCTGTTTTGCTGGGAGCTATTGTATTTTCGCTTTGTTTCTTTATTTATCTATCTGTCTCTATCATATCTCAAATTATATATACCTACCTGTCTATGTTTGCCTATTTTTTGTCTTCCTATTATCTATTTCTTATTTTGTGTCTATTTTTTCTGTCTGTCTCTTCATCCGTCTGTTAATGACTGTAATGGTCTGTCTGCCTGTCTATCTCTACATTCGTTCTCTTTCCTAGAAGCATGTCTATCTCATATATGTACGCTGAATTATCACTTTTGTCATCTGCTCATCTTTCTCAGTGTACTACCAAACATCACTATTTACCAGTTCATGTGCCTGTCAATCTCTCTATCAAGCGTGATCTCCTTATCTGTCAGTCCATTGTAATTGCCTGTCTAGTGTGCGTGTCTATCTGTCCCCACCTTTCTCTGCCTTTCTCTGTCTGTCTGTCATTACGGTGTCAGGGATCAGAGCCAGACATTCAAGGTCTCTCTGGGGTCTTGGCGTGACGGAAACAGCCTTGGGAGCGAAAACCGTCACGCATCACACTCCTCGATTTCTCGTTATGCTTAATGGAGGTAACTGGAGACACACATTCTCTTTCTCTCTCTTTCTAATCTTCCCTTCCTTTTCTCTTCCCTCCTTTCCTCTTTCTCTTTCTATCTTCCCTCTTCCCTCCTCTCCTATCACTCTTTATTCTTCCTGTACCTTGTATCTAACTTCCTTCCCTCCTCTCATCCTTCTACCCTACCTCCTGCTCTCTCACCCTTCTCTCCTACCTCCTGCGTCCTTCCCTCTCATCTCTCTCCGCAGTGTAGCAAGAGACAAGGATCAGACAAATTCCTCGCTTTCCTGGGACATTAAGCCAACTCGCACCTCCCTAAGAAGACTTCCAGTGTTCTTCCAATAGTCAATAACGACGCTCTAATGCTCCTAAGATTCCAGGGGATGGTGGGAAAAGATATTGGTGCTAGTCTTAACCTTCATGTTGGTCTCTGCTGGTCTCTATCTGTGTATGTGTGTCTCTCTCTGTCTCTCTGTTTCTCTGATAGTGTTTTATTTTGTTCGTGTTTCATTTTCCGTCTATCTGTTTGTCTGTCCGTCTGTCTGTTTGGTAATGTGACTATTTTTTCTTCTTTCTATTTCTGTTTGTTTGTCTGTTTGGTAGCGTGTCTGTTTGAACTTCTTTTCTGTCTCTATTTCTGCCTTTGTCGGTCTGGTAGTATGTGTGTGTTTCTGTATGTTCTTGTTTCTGTCTCCATGTCCATCTCTGTATTTTGGTCCATGTCACGCTGCCTCCTTCTGCCTGTCTTCTTCATTGTCGGTTTCTATGTACTTATGTATCTTGGGAAGTCAATGATATGAAAGAAAGACAAAGTTAAAATTGTAAGAACAAGTAAAAATTTTGGAAGAGAAAGAAAATGTGATATTCTCTCTCTCTCTCTCTCTCTCTCTCTCTCTCTCTCTCTCTCTCACTGACACATTTCCCGCCTTTCCTCTCGCCTCTCGTAGCCTAAACTTACGTCGATAGTTCCAAATTCCTAGACCAGAGTTTTGTTTTAGTTCGCAAATGGTTTTCGTCGCATTTGTATTTATTTATTTATTCTGTCTTATTTCTCTTTCAGCTTCTTCGGTAGGAAAGTTTCTCTCGAGGAGGAGCGAAAACTTTTGGAAAATCGTGTAATGTAGCGTGTGTATTTCTGACAGAGTCTTTCCATTTTCACACGCCTTACTGTGCTCTGCTTTGCCCGCTGCGCCTTGCTGGGCCTTGCTGTCCCTGGCTGGGGCTTCCTGTGACACGAGCCTTGCCACGTGTTGAAGAGAAACACTGAAATTCCTCTAAGCTTCCCCAGCGGATAAATAATCAATCCTTCTCAGAATACTGAAAGAGAACATTAAACATATAAAAGGAAGAAGAAACAGAGACGTGGACAGGGAGAAGTATGTCGCCGAAAATAATAATAATAGTAATAATAATAACAACAACAACAACAACAACAACAACAACAACAACAACAACAAAATAATAATAATAATAATAATAATAATAATAATAATAATAATAAAGATAATAATAATAAAGATAATAATAATAATGATAAGTAGTAGTAGTAGTAGTAGTAGTAGTAGTAGCAGCAGCAGCAGCAGCAGCAGCAGCAGCAGCAGCAGCAGCAGCAGCAGCAGCAGCAGCAGCAGCAGCAGCAGCAGCAGCAGCAGCAGCAGCAGCAGCAGCAGCAGCAGCAGCAGCAGCAGTAGTAGTAGTAGTAGTAGTAGTAGTAGTAGTAGTAGTAGTAGTAGTAGTAGTAGTAGTAGAAGTCAAATTCTTTAAAGAGAAAAATAGAAAAAGAAATGCTCACACAAAAGAAAACTTATAGTCGAGAGAGAGAGAGAGAGAGAGAGAGAGAGAGAGAGAGAGAGAGAGAGAGAGAGAGAGAGAGAGAGAGAGAGAATATGAGAGGAAGCGTCAGTGAGGTCAAACCGTCAGAAGCCATCACATTCTCACAAAGACAAGACACGAGGACAGGTGTGAGGCAGAACGTGATGGATGAAAACTGCAATGCTGATATAAACTGTACGACTGCCCTGTCTATTACTGGTGGTCGTGGCGGTCGTCAAAGTCGTGCAAGAATGATTGAAGGCTCTTTGGTAAACATTTCACCGGAATATGCGACAAGAAAAAGCGAAAAAAAATTGCATAATAGAACCTAAAAAGAGGAAGATTCTTAAATACATGCGTTTGAATGACTAATCAGTAGAAAAAAGTATTCAGAACATACCGGAAAACAAATAAATCACTACAAATTAAAAGAAATATATTAAAACACTCCATAGTATATACAGAAATTAACAAGCAGGAAAAAGGAAACATAACGCTTAGGTCTTCTTGTGACTAACCAGTATAGGATAAACAAACGAAGAATAGTAATGTCTTGGAGCAGTGAATGTACTAAAGTGATGATAGTAAAGATAGTAAGATGATAGTAAAGATATTGGTTTACATTCCTCGTCTTGCCTTCCTCGTAACTTATTATTTCTATTACTATTTTTCTACAGGGATCTCCGCTATTAGGCCTACCATTGTCTCATAAAGTTTCTCTCTTTTTCTCTTTATGGTGTCACGTGGCAGCTCCCTATGATCGCAGCGCTGTGGTGCATCAGATCAATAAGTAATGGTGGTGACAGATTAGCGGGGGTTATTACTACCGTCATTATCCTTACTATTATTGTTATTATCGGTTCAATGTCGCATTTATCAAAGTCACTTTATAATTTTCCCATCAGAAGTCAATATTGGAATTCTCTCTCTCTCTCTCTCTCTCTCTCTCTCTCTCTCTCTCTCTCTCTCTCTCTCTCTCTCTCTCTCTCAAGCCATTTCATCATACACCACATCTTCTTTCCTCACAACGAAAACATGACCATCACCACTACTTTTCTTCCTCCGTCACTCATTCACTCTCCTCGTCATCTTCCCATCCCTCCCTCTCCCCCATACTCTCTCCCTGGAGCGTCACACCTGCGCCTCTCACCTGCGATGGCTGTCGACCAAACATGCCCAGGTGACTCGTGTTTACCTGTCACTACTCTGCAAGATTAAATATGAAAGAGGGAAGGAGACGGACGGAGGGACATAAGTTTGCAATCTCTCTCTCTCTCTCTCTCTCTCTCTCTCTCTCTCTCTCTCTCTCTCTCTCTGGCCATTTATCAGAGGGCAACAATTATGTCGATGTTTTTTCGCTCATAAATTCCTTTCATTAA
>NC_059276.1:1833910-1836410 GCF_017591435.1 Portunus trituberculatus
ATGTGTAAGGCTGCCTCGCTTTTCTCTGAGTGTAACATAAGCTTCACTGTTTCCCGGCAATGAGTCAAGGTACAGTTGTGTGTGGCTTGATTTCGCTTCCTGTTTAGTTAATAATGTCTGTGTTTTATGTAGTGATGCATTTATTTAATAATATCTTAACCCCTCAGTACCATGACGCGTTTTCGTATTCATTCTGCTTACTATTACTGGTTTTATACAGCTTCAGAAACTCATATGGGAATTAAAATAGTGAAGACTCTGGACCATTAATCTTCTGACCTCCATGGATCCTTGCTGATGTCAATAAAGTGGTTTAATCGTACACAAAACTCAAGGTAGAAATGCGTCCCAGTACTGAAGGGGTTAAGGTGTTTTTGAGTTGTGTTTGTCTTTTAGGTGAGTTCTCTCCTTATTTGCAGTTTCTTGTTAGTGAAATTACTTGCAGGATTTGTCATTTGCCTTTTTAATGTGATTTCTTTCTATAACTGAGCCTTTTTCTATCTAATTAAGCTTTTTTGTCTTTTAAGTATTTTTTTTATTGTATCGGTAGGCCTTTTTTTCTGGAAATTGCCCCTTTTATACAGTTAACCTTTTTTCTTTCATCTTTCAATGGACCATTTTATCTGTCCTGATAGCCCTTGGCCAGTCTTAGATAAACAATACTTTGACTTTTGTGTTTTATGAGGAAGGTAACGCACCAACACTACAAGATTCACTAGTAAAGTTTCACCGGAGACTAGGAATGAAAGAAAAGCGTTACCTAACAGTAAGTAATTCACCAAAGCACCGAAAAATTCCCGAACACTATTACGTATCTACTTTTTTCCTGCAAACACTCTAATACTCCCTTTCCTAAGACTTTTTTGTTGTTTATTTATACCATGTGGGCTTTTCACGGGAATTTCTGGGCTAAAGGCGATACTTTTTGTGGTACCTCCTATCTCAAAGCCCACCCGCTAGGAAACCGTTGCCCCGAGTGAGGAAGCCCAACCTACACTCGGACCGTGGACAAGATTCGAACCCGTGCGCTTGGAGACCCCTCGGACCCCAAAGCACGCATGGTTCCACTGTACCACGGCTGACTTGAATTCTTTTAAGAGGAAGGTTCCAAAAGACTTATCCATTTGTCTTTTGCTTTTTGGACTGTCAGCTTAATGGGATTTTTCTTCCTATTTTTGTTCTTTACCAATGACCTTCCCACATGAAAAAAAAATATAAGGTACAAAAGAAATATTCAACATAATAACAGAAACTAAGACAAACACGGTTGCTTTTAGTCCACTAACTGTGATATTGGGATGGCATGTCGCTAGTAAAGTGGCGGTGATGGTGGTGGTGCACGGAATGGTAGGTATGTTATGGAACGTAGGGTACGACTTGGTGGTGATGGTGGTGGTGACATATTGAAGGTGATAAAAAAAATGTGGTAAGATATCTTGGGTGCGTGGCGTTGGTGGTGACGGTGGTGGAAGTGATGGTGGTGTAGGAGGTGGTGGTGAGTTTTGCATCACAAGACACCCTGACGAAGCTTGATTCTATATTCTTCGAGGATATCTGAACCTGAATGCCATATCCCGATCCCCTTTTCTTTTTCATTTGAAGGAGGATTTTAAACAGAAAAATATATAATAGTTGAATCCTTTCCTATCACGTTCTTAAGTGCAATCTATCATTACCACTGAAAAATATATACTTCTGTTATTGTTTAGTGATGTATTGGTAAGGTCTCGTAAGGTAAGGAAGGGTAAGGCTAAGATATATTGGGGTAGGTTAGGTTACGTTATGCTAAGTAAGGTAAGAGAGAGAGAGAGAGAGAGAGAGAGAGAGAGAGAGAGAGAGAGAGAGAGAGAGAGAGAGAGAGAGAGAGAGAGAGAGAGAGAGAGAGAGAGAGAGAGGTGGGAGGGGGCAGAGAAAGAAGGAAACTGGTATAAAAGTAATTTCACACCTCGAAGCGGCAACCTCACCCAAAAAATAAAAGTTTGGCTCAAGTTTAATGCTTTCTTCGTCTTTCTCAAGCACGGGCAAGTCGAGGCTTTACATCTTACTCTATTTAGCTGACTTTATTATTTCTTTTCTTAATGTTTGTGGAGCAGGAACATTAGGAAGAGAAGGAGAAGAAAGGCAAAGAAAGAAGAAAAAAAATGCGTAAGATGACGAAGAGTGATAAAGAAGAAAGAGATGAGAGGAGAGAAAAGGGATGGATTGGAGAGAAAAAGGGAATGTAAAGGAGAGGAAACAGGATATCAAAGAAGGAAAGGGAATGGGGTAATACAGGAACGAGTAAAGGAAAAATGGAAAGGTAAGAGATAAGAGACAAAGAATGAAGAATGTAGGGAAGGATAAGGAGACGAGGAGGAATAAAGGAAGGAGAGAAAAAAAAAGAAATGACGGAAGATAAAAAAAAGTTCCAAAAAAAAAAAAAAAAGAACATGACTAGAAAGATAAAAAAGAAGAGAAGGAATACAGGTTCCGCCGTGGTACAGTGGAACCATGCGTGCTT
>NC_059276.1:1841410-1861410 GCF_017591435.1 Portunus trituberculatus
GTTGAGTTTTGCACTTTCTCTGTTTAAGAGATCGAGTAGCAAAGGTAAAGGAATCTGAACCCTTTGAAATGCAGTATCGCTCAGGTATGCTTGACCGTTTTTTTTTTATTTTTTTTTTATTGTGAGTTTACTTTGACAGGAATTTTGAAGTGATGTTGTGATGGATAAGATCATATTTCCAATGGCACCTGCTTCATGGCACTGCCTCTGGCCCTCCCTGCCACTATATGATACTGTAACCAAATAAAACCTAACCAAACCTTTATACTATCCAAGATTTTAGCAACCTAACATTGCAGAGTAACTTAACCTACCTTTACTTCGCTCAAACCAGCTTGACTTGAAGCACCAATTAACTCACCAAGCTACTAATCATAAAGCAATTTACCAAAGTGCAATTTTCAACACACGAGATGAATGAATTTAGCCTGACAATCAACTTAACAAACTCAACAAACCAACATCTACGACACAAGCTACCAAACTATAATAGAAAAATGACCAACTTAACGTAACACAACTAAACAAAACCACGGAATCACCTTTTCCGACAAACTAACACAGACATCAACCAAAACCCAATAATCCACACCAGATAACTCCCAAACTCCCCAAAGCTTAATAAAGGCAAATTAAATAAAGCCAGGATATTTGGATAATCCGGCACCGTTTCTCGTTTTACCGGAGTATTTGTGAAGGGAGCGGCGCGCCCTCCCTTCCTCCCTTCCCTCTGATCGAGAACAAATAGAAAGAAGAGAGCGAGTCGCGTGCGCCCTTCAGGAGGCATCGTGGCGGCAGGAAATTTGATGGCGTTCGTTAAATGTGGCGCAGTTATCACCCAACTTGCTATTTGCCTCGCCCTGAGCCCGCACGCCCGCACGCATACGCACAAACGCACAAACGCACACGCACGCAAGTCCTTTGCTCGCCCTAACCCTCATTTGTTGCAACTCATTCTGTCCCTTTCTTCCACCACCACCACCATCACCACCACCACCATCACCGCCACCACCACCACCATCACCACAGCTAACACCACCACCACCACTGCCACCACAGCTACCACCACCACCACCACAACTACTACCACCAACACCACCACCACCACTGCCACCACAGCTACCACCACCACCACCACCACCATCACCACCACCACAACTACCACCACCAACACCACTGCCACCACCACCACCACCATCACCACCACCACCACCACAACTACTACCACCAACACCACTGCCACCACAGCTACCACAGCTACCACCACCACCACCACCATCACCACCACCACAACTACCACCACCAACACCACTGCCACCACAGCTACCACAGCTACCACCACCACCACCACCACCACCACCACCACTACCACCACCACCACAACTACCACCACCGCCACCACCATCACCGCCACCGCCACTGCCATTGCCTCGGTCTAGTAGTAGTAGTAGTAGTAGTAGTAGTAGTAGTAGTAGTAGTAGTAGTAGTAGTAGTAGTAGTGTTGGTGATGATGATGGTGGTGGTAATGGTGATGGTGGTTGTAGTGGTAATAGTGGTAGTGGTGGTAGTAGTGGTGATGGTGGTAGTAGTAGTAGTAGCACTAGTAATAGTAGTAGTAGTAATGGTGTTGGTGGTAGTGGTGGTGGTGGCAGTGGTAGTGGCAGTAGTAGTGGTGGTGGTTGTAGTGATAGTAGCATTATTATTATTGTTATTGTTATTATTATTATTATTATTATTATTATTATTATTATTATTAGTAGTAGTAGTAGTAGTAGTAGTAGTAGTAGTAGTAGTAGTAGTAGTAGAAGTAACAGAAGTAGCAGCAAAACAATAACTTGAATATCGATTTCTAACTCTTATTTTTACTCCTACAGGGTGGAGATGTGGGCGTGGGTTTGGGCGTGGGTGTGGGCGGCGGTGACCTGTAGGTGGTGGGCGGGCGTGCCGAGTACCGCGTATGGCCTAGGAACAAGTACAAAGGAATCTGCAATAACTTCCCCTCCTCCTGCCCTTCCTCTACTGACGGAGGTGTTAGTGGGGAGAGCGATCACATGTCACTTGGTGGTGGTGGCAGCAGCAGCAGGAGGAGGAGGAGGAGGAGGAGGATTAGTAGGAGGAGGAGGAGGAGGAGGAGGGGAGAGAGAAGCGGCTGAAATCACACCAGTTCTAAGGTGAGGCCATACACACACACACACACACACACACACACACACACACACACACACACACACACACACACACACACACGCCGGGTAGTGTAGTGGTTAGCACGCTCGGGTCACAACCGAGAGGGTCCGGATTCGAGTCCCGGGAAGCGGCGAGGCAAATGGGCAAGCCTCTTAATGTGTGGCCCCTGTTCACCTAGCAGTAAATAGGTACGGGATGAACTCGAGGGGTTGTGGCCTCGCTTTCCCGGTGTGTGGAGTGTGTTGTGGTCTCAGTCCTACCCGAAGATCGGTCTATGAGCTCTGAGCTCGCTCCGTAATGGGAAAGACTGGCTGGGTGACCAGCTGGCGACCGAGGTGAATTACACACACACACACACACACACACACACACACACACACACACACACACACACACACACACACACACACACAAGGGCGTCGTCATCAATCACTCCCTGACCTTTTTAAGACAAGCATTAAAACACCTTATTTTCTGCGCTACGAGGTCATCTTCAGAGCGAGAGAGAGAGAGAGAGAGAGAGAGAGAGAGAGAGAGAGAGAGAGAGAGAGAGAGAGAGAGAGAGAGAGAGAGAGAGAGAGTGTGGGGTGGAGGGGTGGAGGGAGGAAAGGAGTAGGTGTATAGAAGGGCTGAACAGAGGGAGTGAAGGAGGGAAGGAGAGAAAGATAAGGGAGAAGGAGGGAAGGAAGGAAGGAGGGAGGGAGCAGGGAGATAGTGTTAAGATAATGGCTAACTTTTGCAGGCGTTAAGAGAAATGGTCGATAATCCTAAGCTTTAGTGTGGGTGAGTCGGCCATAAAGGTTGACGCCAATGTTACGACTCTCTCTCTCTCTCTCTCTCTCTCTCTCTCTCTCTCTCTCTCTCTCTCTGAACACAGGTCTGGTAATTACTTTGTTCTTTTCTTCAATCTGCGTTTATTTTTCCTTAATTTCTCAAGTTTCCTCACCTAATGACGCCTGCACTAAGTTACCTGGCTAAGTAGATGCAGGAGACACAGGTGTGCAAAACTTTAATAACATTAGGGATTAAGAAACACATCGAGCAGCGCCACACGAGCTTCTCTCACTACACTCTTGAAACTCTTCCACACACACAAGCCTAGATTACTTCGTTCCAGGCAGTGTGTTCCAGCAGCTTATTCCTGCACGCTTTGTTCTCCTGCCTCCACTGTTTTCTGAGGCCACACTGCTGATTGGCCGTGCTCATGTGACTGGTTTTCTATTGATTGGTGATACTGAAGCTTTGTTTACCTGTTACTCTTGGAATAGTTCGTGACAATCTTAATATTTTTCATTAAAATTTCAGTAAATTATGATAACTTGCAAATGCTAACTAATTATTACATGCGTTCACTCTTAGATGCATGCACACATTTCTTCAGTTCATTAAACTCATCAATGATTAATTAATCGTTTCACTGCATAGAAAATAAAACACATTAATTCTAAACAGTATAAAACGATTACATACTTCAATTCAATAGACTCTATTTACCAACCCTTTTTAATTCTTAACCCCTTCAGTCCAGGACACGTCTTCATATTTATTCTGCTTGTTATTTAGTGATTTTATACATCTTCAGAAACTTATGTGGAGGGTTAAAATGGTGAAGGCCCTGGCATTATTCTTCTGACCTCCATAGAGCCTTCCTAATGTGAATAAAATCGTCTAATCACAGCCGAAACTCAAGATAAAAATGTGTCCTAGTCCTGAAGGGGTTAATAATTACACTACACAAAGATATAAAAACTAATTCTTAACAAGTAAGTAATAGGGTGGAATCGAAAGCTCTTCGTCTCATCAACTCCCCTCCTCTCACTAACTGTCTTCAGTCTCTTTCTCACCGCCGAAATGTTGCATCCCTTTCTATATTTTATCGCTATTTTCATGGTAACTGTTCTACTGATCTTGCTAACTGCATGCCTCCCCTCCTCCTGCGGCCACGCTACACAAGGCTTTCTTCTTCCTCTCATCCCTATTCTGTCCAACTCTCTAATGCAAGAGTTAACCAGTACGCTCAATCATTCATCCCTTTCACTGGTAAACTCTGGAACTCCCTCCCTGCATCTGTATTTCCGAATTCCTACAACTTGTTTTCTTTTAAGAGGGAGGTATCGAGGCATTTGGTCCCCTAATTCTGGCTGACGGTTTTGGCACTTTTTGAACTCTTTGGAAAACCAGCGCTCAAGTGGGCCTTTTTCTAAATTTCTTTTTTTTGCCCTTGGCTGCCCCTCTTCCCTACGTAAAAAAAATAAAAAATAAATAAAAAAATAAGAAAATAACATCAAACCACATCCTTCACCTTACTAATTCATCTCTAAAAACATTAAAACGTAAAATCCCTCTCTTATTTTATCTCCTTCGTATCTCACACGCCCTACAGGTCTTTGGTGGGGGCGAGCCTGCCGTGGGTGTTGGTGGACCCTCGCCCCGCCCTCAGGCACCAAGACCACGCCCTCCTGAAGTCGCTGAAGGAGGGAGACTCAAGTTTTTCCTGCAGAGTATTTCTTGTGGATCTCAGTAACGGTCTGGATGAGTCTTTAGCCTTTGAGTGAGTTTGAGAGAGGTTGGGGAAAGTAGAGGTGAAGACTAGGAGGCAGGAGAGAGAGGTGGAAGGAGGAAAGAAAAGGATGACTAGAAGTAGGGGACAAGTGTTTAAACGCTAGGAGGGGAGAACGAAAGGAAGAGGAAGAGGGAAGAAAAGTTAGGGTGAGAAGGGGAGGAATTTAGAAAGAGGAGGAGGAAAATATTTATAAAGATACAAAAAAAGGAAGATAGCAAGAGGAGGGAGTAACAGAAGATGAGAAGAGTAGAGGAGAAAGGTAAGAGGAAAGAAGGAAATTTGGAAGAGAAGGAGGAAAGGAAGTGATGGAGGGAAGAAGGAACAAAGAAAGGTAACAGACAGAAAATAAAAGATGAATCGCGGGGAAGCAAAAGTAAGTCAGAGAGGAAGACGGAAACTTAATACAGAGGAAAGAAAAAAGTTAGAGAAAAGTGAAGGAAATGAAGAAAGTGAAAGATGAAATACAAAATATACAAGCGGAGGATTAGAAGAGGAAAAGCAGAAAAGAAGAATATCAAAGCAGAAAGAATGTCAGTGAAAAAAAAATATTGTGTGTGGAAAATGAGAAAAAAAAGAAAGAAAAGAAAATGAAAGAAGAATAAATGCAAGACACTAAGAATTATTGAAAGAGAAGAAAAAATAATTAAAGAAGAGTTATGCTAATACATAGAACAGAAAACAAAACATATATATAGAAAACGAGATGAAATAGAAAAAAAGAGTAATATGTAGAGCATATATGAGACAGAAGGAGAGGAAAAGGTGATACACAAGAGGGAAAGCAGAGACAAATTGAAACAGAAGGACTTACAGAGGCTAACAAAGGGACAAAAGAGATGGGAAGCGTTCCATAGAATGATAGGGGGGGAGGGCAGGTGTACCAGTAGAGACCATGAAAAGAGGCTACACAGGTAAATAGGTAAATAGGTAAATAGGTGAGACAGAGGAGGAGCTAATGAGCCTAACATCATATTACGTAATTTGGCGTAACTTTACCTAACCTAACTTAGCATAAACTATCATCACTTGACTTGACTTTATCCAATTTGACAATGTAACCAAACGTAAATCATTCTAGCTTATTTTGACATAAGTTTACACAACCTAACACTGCATATTTTGACGTAACTTTATCTATTTTCCACTACCTAATTTACAGAACCAAACATTGCATAACGTGACCTAAGTTAATCTGACCATGTTTTATTTCAATTACCGTAACAATTTAGTCTAACTTATCTTAACATAATTTTGTATATCGTAATCCGAAATAATCTAATGTATCATAAAATTCTAGACTCACGTAGAAAACAAAAACTAAATTTGAGCCAAGATAATTAACTAAATGGAACGATGCAAAATAAATCTTAGATAAACATGAACTGCATTAATTTAGACTTCAAAACTAAATGAAACGAAGACTCACCTCACAGACCGATTGACATTCCACTGACCAGACAACAGGAACACACACACACACACACACACACACACACACACACACACACACACACACACACACACACACACACACACACACACACACACAAAGACACGCAGATGACAAAGGTACTAACACAGGTTCCTGGAAAGCATTCATCTGTACCTGTGGCCCTACGCTACTGTGGTGATATACGGCAAGGGTGAGAACATGAATGCAGCCTTGAGGAATAACGCCCTTAGGAACACCGTTCACGCCCTCTACCTGGCGACCGAGGAACTACAAGGTGGGATGGAAAGGATGTACAGGGTAACTTAATCTATAAAGGTCAATTTCACGTAATTTTCCAGTTAATTAAGCGTATAGACTATAGATAGTGACACTCACCTTAATATAAAAAGTGAGGTATATTTAGAAGTGAAGAGGGTGCACCAGATAACTTGATAATTAAAACAGGTGACTTTCGCAGGTAAGGATAAAAAATCAGATAATCATTATTTAATCAAGCATGCAGGCAACCATACACACCTTAACATACTTAGAAAAGTGTAAAAAGAGGAGAAAAAAGATGTACCATGTAAATTATAATGAAAAATAGACGAGTTTCACAGGTAAAGATACATAAAATCAGATAATCCTCATCTAATTAAGTCTACAGGTAATTATACACACCTAACATAAGTACAAAGGTGCGAGAGGAGAAGAAAAGGATGCATTAGGTAAATCATGATTAACACAGGTGATTTTTGTGAGGTAAAGATATAGAGTCATAATATAATCTACCTATAATTAAATCTACAGGTAACACTACACATCTCGGCTTCCTCAGGTGGCAAGGTGTGGGTCAAATGTTTCGTCAGGTGTCTGTACTGCGAGGCGGGGTCTATCGGGGTGAGCTTGGCAGACCGATGGAGTCCTAACAGTGGCTTCCTCATTGGCGCTCCATTATTTCACGGTTAGAGCTTACTGACTACTTGATTTATGATTTTCTTTACCCATTAAGCACAGTATTCAAGGGTACGAAAGAAACAATAGGAGGAAATGGGTTTGTTGACTTCTGTGTAGTAAGGAAACTAACCAAATAAGAAAAGAGAAGTGTAAAATAGAAAAAGAGATTTCCTTATTTTTCATCTGTGAAGAGAGTATTCAAGAGCAGGAGAGGAAGAATAGGAAAATGGGTTTGTTAATGGGTTTGTTAATGGATCTGATGAATTAAGGAAATTAACCAAACAAGAAGAGTCAAACGAAAAAAGGATATCCTGTTTTTTTTTATGTTAAAGAAAAATAGTTAAGAAGAAAACGGGAAAAAAACCTAGATATGCTATTTTGAAAGTGTCAAGGAAACTAACGAAAAAAAAAAAAAAAAACAAGATTCATATTTTGTACGAGAAAAACAGGAGGAAAACAAAACAAAACTGCCTTTATAATTTTTTTTGGTGACAAGAAAACTAAGAAAAAAAGTCGACTAAAGGACAAAATTCTACCCAACACTGACCTGAACGGGGATGGGAATGTGAAAGAACAACAAGCAACGGCCTCATAAATAATAAAAAAGTCAGAGAGAGAGAGAGAAAAGCCGAAAGCAAGTATCAATTTAACTTTGGTGATGGAGAGGGACAGTCCGTGTGTGTGTGTGTGTGTGTGTGTGTGTGTGTGTGTGTGTGTGTGTGTGTGTGTGTGTGTGTGTGTGTGTGTGTGTGTGTGTGTGTGTGTGTGTGACACAGCGATGATGAGAGAGAGAGAGAGAGAGAGAGCGTGGTGAGGAGAGAGAGAGAGAGAGAGAGAGAGGGAGAGAGAGATGAGAGAGAGAGAGAGAGAGAGAGAGAGAGAGAGAGAGAGAGAGAGAGAGAGAGAGAGAGAGAGAGAGAGAGAGAGAGAGAGAGAGAGAGAGAGAGAGAGAGAGAGAGAGAGAGAGAGAGAGAGAGAGAGAGAGAGAGAGTGGGTGGTGTTACAGTGTTGTGTGGTGAGGCAAGGTCGGTTATGTGGTTTACTTTTACGATAACGATACAGAAAGAGAGAACGAGAGAGAGAGAGAGAGAGAGAGAGAGAGAGAGAGAGAGAGAGAGAGAGAGAGAGAGAGAGAGAGAGCGTTCAATACCACGGCCACGACACAACCCTTGGCTAATATAAAGGTTTAATATCTCTCCATCCTTTGGGGGGTTGAAGGAAGGGGAAAGGATGCACAAGGAAAAACAAAGAAGAAAAAATAGTAACACATCTGGGATGAGGAAGAGGAGGAGGAGGAGGAGGAGGAGGAGGAAAGGAGGTGAAGGATAAAGACACAAAGCTACAAACATACAAGTGGATGAAAAATAATGTTAGTGAAAAGTTAATGAAAAAAACGACAAAATTTAGGTTCCGAAAGAAACTGGAACTAAAAATAAAAGTTTGGCTCTATAACAAAGCAAAAGAGAAAATGTTGAAAATACACCAATTAAAAATTAAATAAAAACTGAGTAAAACTATTTCGTGAAGGAAAGAAAAATGAGAGCGAGAGAGAGAAAAAACAAAGAATAATGAAAAAGAAACTTGAAATCAAATAGTAATGCACACACACACACACACACACACACACACACACACACACACACACACACACACACACACACACACACTAAACACAAAATGAATTCACAAGCACTGAAATCAACGCGACCATAAATTTTCTGTCGAGCTTCACCCACTGGAAAAAAAAACGGTACACACACACACACACACACACACACACACACACACACACACACACACACACACACACACACACACACACACACACACACACACACAGCTCACCGAACAAACACACAAACCCACACAAAAAAAATTCCCGAAAACAACAAGTACCAAAACCATCAATAAAATTTCCTAACCACTTTTTTCCTCTTCCTGTCTTTTTTCCCCGGGGCCGAAGAGGAAAATTGGAGCGTTTTTATTTTCCGTGACTTGCATCAAACATTCACACGAGAAATGAATAAAATAAATAAGTAAAGTGAATATTTCAGGTTAGTGCAACTTTAGCTTAATTTGTAGCTGTTTCCTTCGTAATTAATTAAATGTGGTTATGTTAAGATTTATTTCTATTTTACTGTACGAAGCTTGATTATATTCTAGCCTAACACATCCTATAATACAAGTTAGTGGTATACCTACACCCTTATAGTCTAGCTACAGCCTGACACCCTAATACTTAATTTTTCACCTTTTCACACTGACACGCTAACACACTCTGACACACTAACATGATTCACTCGAACATCCTATCATACACAGAACTATAAATGTACATCCTAACACCTAATTATATGCACTTAATTTTCACCCATACACACTCTCTCTAATACCATGATACCCTTACACACCCTGATACACTAGCATGTCCCACCCAAACACCCTATCATACCCAAAAGTATACGATTACGTGTACATTCTAACACCTAACAATTAAATTTTTCACCTATACACACTGTCCCTGATACCTTGACACACTAACACACTCTTGATACACTAACACATCCCATCTCAACACCCTATCATACACAAAACAATACATGTACAGATTGACACCTAACAATTAAATTTTCACATATACACACCTTCCCTGACACCTTGACACACTAACACGCTATGATACACTAACACATCCCATCTCAACACCCTATCATACACAAAACAATACATGTACAGATTGACACCTAACAATTAAATTTTCACCCATACACACCTTCCCTGACACCATGACACACTAAAACGCTATGATACACTAACACATCCCACTTTAACACCTATCATACACAAAACTATACATGTACATTCTGACACATAACTATTTAATTTTCACCTATACACGCCCTCCCTGACACCTTGACACACTAACACGCTCTGATACACTAACACATTATTATATACCGAACTAAACACTGACACTTAACTAAATATACTATTCTTCACCTTAACGCAATCTAACATCCCCGCAGAGCCACCGACAGACTTCACAGGGCACCGTTTTAGCATCGTCACCCTGGACTGGTACCCCTTCATGGACTTCAAGAGAGACAGCGCCGAGTCTGCCACCACCGTCACCCCGCAGGACTCTCTCGATGTTAGGATACTGAACACCCTGACGCGAACTCTGAACTTCACGTGAGTGTTGGTGGGGAGATTGGTGCTATTGCTGCAACGCTTTTATTGTTGTTACTGGTCTTGTTACTTTTACTCTTAACTTCAACTGCCTACTGGTGCGGCTAGGAGTATTGCTGGTGGTGTTACTGGAGCTATTCTTGCTGCAACTGTTACTACTGCTGGCTCTATTGTTACTGCTGCTGCTGCTATTGCTACTACTACTATTAATACAACTACTACTGATTTTTTATTCTGTCTGCCTCGACTGTAAATGCTATTGCTACTGCTATTACTACTACTACTATTACTACTACTACTACTACTACTACTACTACTACTGCTACTTCTACTACTACTACTGCTACTATTACTACTGTCTACCTTGCTTTCTTTTGCCAGATTTCTTACACTATCCAAACGAACTTTTTTTTCGTTTTTCCTGCTCCTCTTTCGTCCTCTTCAATTCTTGCAACTCCTCCTCAACAATCTACTTCTACTTCCACACAATATGACCAATAATACCTTTCAATCCTTCTCTTTTTCCTCCTCCTCCTCCTCCTCAACCTCTTCCTCTTCTATTGCCGTGATCTGCTTAATGTTCAGTCCCTCTTTCCCTACCACCACCACCACGACCACTACCACCACCAATCGCCATCCAGCGCCACAAAAGCATCATAAACGTCACTTCCCCCTCGCCACACTTGCCGCCACACTCTACCACAGCCACTAGCGCTCTGCCACACACCACCCTCCCTCCCCGCCACCTCCACGGCATTCACTCTGCCACAAGCAACTCTCGTTCCCTTCCACGTCGAGTTGTTATTGCCTCTCTGCATTACATTTTGCATTCGGTCTCAAGATAAATTTGAAACTCTACAGGTTATGACAGGTATAATCCTCAGGTAAGACAGATTTTATACTTGGGTTCCCGTAAAATAAAGACATGGACACGCACACGCACACGCACAAACGAGCGCGCGTACACACACACACACACACACACACACACACACACACACACACACACACAAAGGTTACAAAAATATTAAGTTTCTCCATTATTTTCGTTAAACGTTTGTTATTTTTTGCGTTCATTGTAAGGCGTTTTTTTTTTCGTAGTTTCCATTTAAATACCTACATTATCTAGTAACAATAAATAGATACAAAAATATATAATGATATTGAGAACGAGATAATAATGGCAAGCTTACATGCAACAGTCCTTTTACTACAGTATAACAACATTCAATAATAACATTCCTTATATTCCTGCCCACAAATCGATCTAGTCTTTTAAAACTCCTTATTGATTTTGCACTAACAACCTGATTACTGTCTGTCCCATTCATCTAACATTATTTGAGAGGCAATTTGTTCCCTTCGTCATCGCCTTCTGCAGACATTACAATAACCGTCTATCACTATTGCCCACGGGTATTATCATTATCATCCTAGTATCATTATTAGCGAACTATTTTCTTTCCTTTGTCTTCGCCTTCTGCAGATATTACCATTTTAACTTTCCAACGTCATCGCTTGCGGATATTATCGTTCTAGTATCATTATATGAGAACCAGTTTCTTGTCTTCGTCATCGCCTCTGCAGTTACGAAATGCGTGTGCCGTGGGATGACCAGTGGGGGACATCAACACCTAGCGGGAACTGGACTGGCGTGGTGGGTACGCTGCAGTACCACAAAGCAGACTTCTCCCTCCTCCTGTCGTGGATCCGCGGTCGCTATCAGGTGGTGGAGTACTCCCGCATTTACGTCAACGAGCCAATAGTGATGATAATGCTGAAGCCTGGTCCTCTGCCGCAGTACCTGGCACTTATTAGACCTCTCGCAGGTAAATGAGGCGGTGGCGTAGTGGATAAGGTGGTGAGGTAGGTTCGAATCCCACCACATACCACTTTGAGTGGTTTAAAGGTTCTAGGTGGTTACACCAAAGTTGCGCTTGGGTGGTGATAAGGGCCCTAATATGGGTACCACCATAAATAAAACTGCCGGCGCCACTAATGGGCGGAAGCTGAACAGCGCTTCCTACATAAACTCTTGAAGTGTGCCTACAGGCACTATAGGCCGTAACGTAAAAAAAAAAAAAATAGTGATAAAAAAGGCTACGCTAAGGTAGGTCAGGGTAGGTAATTATTTATGTACGGGCATAATTTACGTGTCATATTATTTTCATAGAATTGTGACTAGTAACGTAATTAACTAGACATTAATTATGCCTCTCGCAGATCAGGTTACATTGAGACAGGTTAGGTTAGGCAATGCTTTATTAATGTATGGATATAATGTAGGTGTTGTGTTATATATAAAAAATGTCAATTTATATCATTACTGGAATATTGTACGAAAAAAAGTTATGGTATATTTTTTTTAAGACCAGAAATGTCAAACTAGGCCACTGAAAGCTATCTTGTTATAAAAAGGTTACAAAAGCTTAGAGTCGTAAAATTAAGCTAGATCTCAACATTGAAGTGGAATCAAAGGTCAGAATTTTTACCAATTTTAGACAGGATAGGTCACGCAAAATTACTCATAACTGTTGCCTGTAAAAGTGAATGGTTGCTGTGGCAGTGTGGTGGTTGCAGAGTGCAGGTGGAGGTGTGGTGTGGAGAGGAGAATATTGTGGTGAAGTGGAGAGGTGGAGGATGTGGAGGTGGCATTAAGTTAGTGTCAATAGCAGAATTGTTTTTGAGTGTTGGCAGTGAGATGTAGTGGTGTAGACGGTTGCTTAAACACACGCACGCACGCACGCACGCACGCACGCACACACACACACACACACACACACACACACACACACACACACACACACACACACACACACACACAATTGAATGTCCCCCCCACCTCTTTCTCTGTCTGTCTGTCTGTCTGTCTGTCTGTCTGTCTGTCTGTCTGTCTGTCTGTCTGTCTGTCTGTCTGTCTGTCTGTCTGTCTGTCTGTCTGTCTGTCTGTCTCTCTCTCTCTCTCTCTCTCTCTCTCTCTCTCTCTCTCTCTCTCTCTCAACTTTTATAGTTTCCCGTTATGTTTCTATATTTTATTTTCCTTGTGTGTGCGGTAGAGAGAGAGTAGAGAGAGAGAGAGAGAGAGAGAGAGAGAGAGAGAGAGAGAGAGAGAGAGAGAGAGAGAGAGAGAGAGAGAGAGAGAGAGAGAGAGAGAGAGAGAGAGAGAGAGAGAGAGAGAGTCATACCTTCCTTATTGCCATCATTACCACTAGCATCATTAACACTTGCAATATGACACACCTATCCACTCTCACGCTGCAGGAGAGACGTGGGCGGCCCTGTTCCTGTCCACTGTCTCCGCGGGGCTCATCCTGTGGGCGCTGCAGTGGGCGTGGGGGCGAGCTTGTGGAGAGAAGGGGCTCACACTCGACACTTCAATTCTCTACACCTGGAGTATATTGTTTGAAGAACCACCGCCCAACATCCCCACTAATATGTCTGGCAGGGTTAGTAGTTTGACCTGACCTGACATGACCTAACCTAACCTAACCCAACCTTAATACAGTCTAAACTAACCTAACCTAACCTAGCCTAACCTAACCTCAATGCAATCTAACCTAATCTAACCTCAATGCAAACTAACCTAATCTAAGCTCAATAGTCTAACCTAACCTAACCTAACCTCAATGCAATCTAACCTAATCTAACCTCAATAGTCTAACCTAACCTAACCTAACCTCAATGCAAACTAACCTAACTCAACCTCAACACTGTCTAACCTAACCTAACTTAACCTCAATAGAGTCTAAATTAACCTAGCCTAACCTAATCTAACCTAACTTGACATACCACAACTTAACACCTGACATGCTGATAATAACACCTAATCAAACTGTACCTTGTATGATGAGGATACGTGACCTCACCTCACCTTACCTGGCCTGATTCAAGCTACGCAACACAACATATCGTAACTTGACCTAATCTAACTTGGCCAGGATGAGTAAACTTGACCTGATCTGACCTAAGTTGACCTGACTTTACCTAACATTTTTTAATTTATTTATACCATGTGGGCTTTTCACGGGAATTTATGGGCTGAAGGAGATACTTTTTAGGGTACCTCAAAGCCCACCCGCTAGGAAACCGTTGCCCCGAGTGAGGAAGCCCAACCTACACTCGGACCATGGACAGGATTCGAACCCGTGCGCTTGGAGACCCCTCAGACCACAAAGCACGCATGGCTCCACTATACCACGGTGGTCCTTGTCGAACTAACAATTTTATCTAAGAATCTGATCTTAAGAAACCTAACCTTATATATTCTTAAATTTACTCTTGATTTATTGTATTTCGGATTACCTACAGTGTAATTACCTTTAAATTACATTACATTTCCTTATCAATCTACTGTAATTATGCTCTATTATCTTTTATTTTCTACTGGACATCTATCTTTTATTGTTTTTATTCTATTTTTCTCAATTTATTAGTTACCCATGTTTTAACACGTATTAAATCAGCTTAGTCGAGTTTTTGTATCTTTTTTTTTCAGTTTGCGTGAATGGCAAGGAAAAAAATAGGAAAAAAGGGGAAAAATACGAAACATGCGGTTAGGGCTTCTCGTGTTTCCAGGGAATATTTGGAGGGAAAGAAGAAAAAGCCGAGTCACTACGGAAATATTTTAAAAGAGTATTCCCTGTCTGTTGCAAGGTATACACCGATGCCCCGTTTTCTCTTCTTTTATTCGTACTTTTATGGTTTTCGTTTATTTTTTATTTCCCTTGTGGATTACTTTTACTCTCTCTCTCTCTCTCTCTCTCTCTCTCTCTCTCTCTCTGTCCATTCTCCATTGGTTATATGTATGGTATTAATTTCACTGTCATCTCCTCCTCCTCTTCCTCCTCCTCCTTCTCTTCCTCTTCCTCCTCTTTATAAACCCATTTACCGTCAGATTAGCTTTTCTAACCACTAAAACTGTTCTACATATCCTTCCTGTCAACTCCCGCAGATGTTCGTTGGGTGGTGGTGGCTGTACTGTACCCTCTTCATCGTAGTGTACCGCTCCTCCCTCATCGCGCACCTCTCAGTCCCCGGCACAGCCAATGCGATAGATTCCTTTGAGCAGATGCTGGACGAGGGCGGCTGGACGTGGGGGTATGAACCAAGCTACGGGTCTGGCTGGGAGTGGTTCAAGACTAACACTAACCCTATTATTAAAAGGATCTATGAGGGAATGGAGGTGAGGATAATGACAGCCTTCCTAACCTAGCCTGACTTAAAGAGAATGTATCAGGGAATAGAGAAGAGGGTAATGATAATGTTCACCTGCCTAACCTAATCTAATCTAACCTAACCTTACTTAACAACACTGTCACTGGGGGAATGGAGGTTAGGATAATGACAGCCTTCCTAACTTAGCCTGACTTACAGAGCATGGTATGGACAAGAGGGTAGTAATTTTCATCTGCCTAACCTAATCTAATCTAACCTAACCTTTTAACTACACTGTCACTGGGGAATGGAGGTGAGGATAATGACAGCCTTCCTTTCCTAACCTGACTTAAAGAGAATGTATCAAGGAATAGGGAAGAAGGTAATGGTAGTTTTCATCTGCCTAATCTATTCTAACCTAACTTTAATTAACTTTACTGTCACTGAGAGAATTTACGAGAGAATAGAGGTGAGGGAGCTGATACAATGGTCATCTCATTTCATACTTCATTGAGAGTACTGCCAGTCTAACTAAGCCAGCGCCACATAACGCAGTAATACTTAGCATAAAATAACACTGAGACTTCATTAGGAAATAGCAGTGAAAATGTTTATACTCGTACCCAAAGAAAACCTAATTTTACTTAACTTCGTGTAACTTACAATAACGCTTTATCTAACCACCACCACAACTACTACTAGCACTACCATTACTACCACAATTACCACTAACACTAATGATAATAGTACCAACCTTCTAGTGTCCCCTGCAGCGCTCGCCTCCACAAAGCTTTATTCAATGACAACTAATTAAAAATACCTTTGTCACCATTCTGCTGGAAGAGATAATCATAATAAAAAGTGTCCCTTGGCTTCCTGCAGCTTGAATGGGAGAAAATTTTAATATCCTCGATTCCAAACAGACTTTACATATCTGGATGACTCTTTTTGGATTAGAGAGACAAGAGATGCTGGTTTGCTGGTTCTGTCCCTATAGTCTCTGGTTCTCTTGGTTCTTTAAATGCGTGGTGAAAGAAAAGTGAATGGTCTGAAAAATATTGTGCAAAATTCAATGAAAGGACTAGAGTTTTTAATGTAGGATTGGAGTGAGTGATACAAGATGATAATGATGCATGATATCAATGAATATAAAGAATAGTATTGCAGGATTTGAGTAGCCATAATAATATAAACCGTACAAGATCTCAATAAATGATTTCCCTGAAAGGACTTGAATGAATGATACAATATTTGCGTAATCATAAGATAGAAACTGGCACAGAGTCTCAGTGAATGATTTATCGTGAAAAAAACAATATTGATAAAGAACTTGAGTGAATGGTAAAAAAATCAATATATTAATTCCACTATGAATAATGTTCCGTAACACTCGAATGAATAATTTGAGCAGCGGTCGTGTGGCCTTTTCCTGTCGTGTTGTCTTCCCATTTTCTTATGTGGAAGAGTTGAAAAAAAAAGTTGCAGAGGGGAGAGAGAAAACGAGAAAGTGTTGCCTGGCTGAGAAATTGACACAGAAACGGTCCCAGCGTGATGTAAATAGGGACCTGTCAATCACTGCTAAAAGTCAAGTTGTCCAGAGTGGAAGTTAACCGAAGTGTAAAGTTTTGCTTGTCTTCTCGATGACTGGTTCGTGTTCAATACTTTAAGTTTGGATCAAGATGATATCGGCTTTTTTTTCCTGGTTAGAATTTACAAAATCAATTTTATTCAGTATCCTTTCTAAAATGAAATGAAATAAGCGTTAACTGATTACTCTATAATATTCAATTATTTACGAGCTTCGATCGGTCATTCAGTTAATTTCACCTACAAGTCTTAATACAAAACCAAATAACGCCTTCATAATACTCAGATTTATCACACCCTTCCCTATCATTGCTCTACAGAGTTATTGGAAAACATAAAACTCAAACTTATCAATCAGTCAATCATTTAATTCAAATCCATAAACTCAGATACAAAAATAATATTCACATCTGTCCACCTCCCCCTTCATTGCTTCATTGCCTCCAACAAGTAACAAAAAACAAATGATACTTATCCTTCACAAATTCAATCTATTAGTTCATTCTGCGCACAAAAACCTCGATACCCATCATAAACAAATTTACCACTTCTTCATCGCCTCCTACATGTACAGGAATTCATGATACTAATCACATCCTAAACTTCGAGACACGACAGACATTCAATTATGTACGATCTTCTTCCAACCTTTCCCTTTTTCTTTCACCGTCTCCTTCAGGTATTAGAGTTCCCGGAGCAGATGGAGAGGGTGCTGAAAGGACGCCACGCCCTTATCACTTGGAAGTACAAGATCAAGTCCTTAGTAGCGGCCCTTTACACGGACGAATATGGCAACACACCAATCTACACTGCCCGCCAGGTGTATTTCAACTATGGAGGGTACGGGTGGTGCTTCAGGTGAGAGGGGACGAGAAACAAGTGGGAGGGACAGGGAGAGTGAAGAATGGGTAGAGAGGAAGAAACATGATACAAATTGAAAGAAGGGAACACCAAAACTTCACTAGGATGGTGTTTCAGGGGAGAGGGGGAAGAGGCAAGTGAGAGGGATAGTGAGCGGGAAGAAAGGGTAGAGAGGGAGATACAAATTGAAAGTATGTATAAAAAATTCACCGAGATGGGGTTTCGTGGGAGGCGTAGAGAGAAGGGAGTGAGAGGTATTAGGGAGAAGGAAGAAGAAAAGCAGAAAAGGGTAAAAGTAGAAGTTGGAAGAATAATAGTACCGAATATGACATAACAATAAAACTTCACAGGAATGAAAGACACTGCCACTTTACTCACTGCACCACAACACTACTTTCCATCAACACACAAGCTTAACGAACCCTGACAAAATGCAACACACAGGCTTAACTAACCCTGCTACGACACAACGCAGTAAAACACAGACACACACACACACACACACACACACACACACACACACACACACACACACACGCTCGACTCACAATCGAGAGGCCCGGGTTCGAGTCCCGGTAAGCGGTGAGGCAAATGGGCAAGCCTTTTAATGTGTGGCCCCTGTGTAAATAGGTACGGGATGTAACTCGAGGGGTTGTGGCCTCGCTTTCCTGGTGTGTGTTGTGTGTTGATGTGGTCTCAGTTCTACCCGTAGATCGGTCTATGAGCTCTGAGCTCGCTCCGTAATGGGGAAGACTGGCTGGGTGACTAGCAGGCAACCGAGGTAAATTACACACACACACACACACACACACACACACACACACACACACACACACACACACACACACACACACACACACACACCTAACCTTCTTGGATATTCGGACAGATAAATAGATATACTAACAAATAAAACATAATTATAAAGATATACTAATGGTTAGATAGACAAAATGATAGGAGACAGACGAATATAACGATAAAACAAAGAAATATACACTAATAGACAGGACAAATTGACAATAAATTAACAAACTATAGCAAAAAAATAAATCGCCTTCTGCACCTTCTTCAGGAAAGGCGCGCCCTTCAGGAGAGCCATAGATCTCCAGAAGCAGCGTATGATCGAGGCTGGGCTAATACCGCAGTGGATTAACGACCTAATTGGCACCAAAGCGAAGAAGGCTCGTGATCAGTTTGGCAAGAAGACCTCCCTCCCGAAAGACTGGGCCAAGAACCTGCAGCAGAATGTACGTGGGTTCAAATTCCTTATTAGCTTTTTAATGTAAGAGGGAAACTGAGCGAGAGAAAAAAGAAAAAAAGTAGCTAAGAAAAGACTCATTGAGGTGCTATTCACACAAGAAAACTTAAATAGATCTTGCAAAATTAGAGGATAAATGTCTAACAATCTCTAAAATAACGCCTTCAGTACCTTGACGCGTTTCCATTCTGCTTACTATTTGGTGATTTTATACAACTTCAGAGATTTATGTGGGGATGAAATTACTAACGACCCAAACCATTAATCTTTTGACCTCTATAAACCTTTTCTAATGCAAATAAAATCGTTTAATCATCCCAAAATCAAGGTAAAATTGCGACTCAATAGTGAAGGGGGTCAAAACAGATCAAGTCATAGGAAGCAGGAAATACAGAAGCAAACAAGGACTTTCTGAGTTTGCCAGAAAAATAGATAACTGAGAATACTGGTTAACTCTTGCTTGTACAGAGGTGGAGAGAAAATCAATGCGCTAATTTTGTAAGTCTATGGTAAAAAATGTGTCTCAGTAATGAAGTAAGTTCAATTCATAGGAAGCAGGAAATACAGAAGGAGACAAAGACTTCCTGAGTTTGCCAGAAAAATAGATGAATAACTGAAAATACTGGTTAACTCTTGCTTTGTAGAGGTGGAGAGAATATTGATGATGATGATGAATTTTGCAAGTCTCCTATATTTTCATTTTTCTATATCTCTCTTTCAATTCAATCTTCTCCAATCTTCTCTTCACATCTAATAATCGCTGTTTTTTCTTTTTTTTACTTAGATTATTCACTCAATGTACTTCATTT
>NC_059276.1:1866410-1871410 GCF_017591435.1 Portunus trituberculatus
AAAATATTCACTAAGGACTTTTATGGATTCAGAAACACTTAGAAAGGATTCAAAAAGGCCCATAGTATTAAAAACTTTTCCCACGAGGGCGTAAGTAAAGCATAATTATGATCATCCTTATGGACTAAGTTGGTAAAGGCGATAATGCGTTAATTTAAGGAGGTATTCTGGCCTTGTGAATTATGGAAATGGCGCGCCGTGGAGACTCTTGCCGCCAACACTGTCAAAAAGTGAGGCGCGCACGTTATTTTAGGCCAATAGAAGATTTTTTTTTGCCTTTCTTTTTTCTTTCTTCTACTTTTTTGCTGTTTTAGCGAGTAATGAAGAAAAAGCGGTACAATTCTAAAGGCAATATTGTCAAAAAAAATGAGGCGCGCACGTTATTTTAGGCCTATAGACGATTTTTTTCTTTTCTCTCATTTCCTTTTCTGTTTTTTGTTGTTTTAGTGAATAATGAAAGAAAACGGTACAATACTACATACAATAGTCAAAAAGTGAGGTCTGCACGTTACTTTAGGCCTATAGAAAATATTTTTACCTCTTTTCTCCTTTCCTCTTCTATTTTTTTGTTTCTTAGCGAATGATGAAGAAACGATACAATACTAAAGGAAATATTGACAAAAAAAAATTAGGCGCGCACGTTATTTTAGGCCTATAGAAGATTTTTTTGCCTTTCTTCTTTCGTCTTCTATTTTTGTTGTTTTAGCGAATAACAAAGAAAAACGGTGCGATATTAAAGGCAATATTTTCAAAAAAAAAAAAAAAAAAACGATGCGCGCACGCTATTTTAGGCCTACAGATGAATTTTTTTTTGCCTCTTTTCTTCTTTTCTATTATTTTTTGTTGTTGTTTAGCGAATAATGAAACAAAAACGGTACAATACTAAAGGAAATATTGTCAAAAAAAAAAACGAGGCCTGCACGTTATTTTAGGCCTATACACGAATATTTTGCCTCTTTTTTTTTTCAATTATTTTTTTTGTTGTTTTAGCGAATGAAGAAAAATGATACAATACTAAATGCAATAGTCAAAAAGTAAGGCCTGCACGTTATTTTAGTCCTATAGATGATTTTTTTTCTCTTTTCTCTCCTTTACTATTCTATTTTTTGTTGTTTTGTGAATGATGAAGAAAAAACGATAAAATACTAAAGGCAATATTATAAAAAAAAATTAGGCCTACACGTTATTTTAGGCCTGTAGATTTTTTTTACCTCTTTTTTTCTTTCCTCTTCTATTTTTTTTATGCTTTGGCGAATAATAAAGAAAAACGGTGCGATATTAAAGACAATATTGTAAAAAAATATTAATGAGGTGCGCACGTTATTTTAGGCCTACAGACGAGATTTTTTGCCTCTTCTTCTTTTCTCTTAATTTTTATTGTTGTTTTAGCGAATGATGAAGAAAATACGGTACAATACTAAAGGCAATAGCAAAAATACGAGGCCTGCACGTTATTTTAGGCCTATAGAAGATTTTTTTTGTTTTTCTTCCTTTCTATTCTAATTTTTGTTTATTTAGCGAATAATGAAGAAAAACGGTACAATACTAAAGGCAACATTGTAAAAAGTGAGGCCTGCATGTTATTTTAGGCCTATAGACGATTTTTTAACTTTTTCTCTCCTTTCTCTTCTATTTTTTTGTTGTTTTAGTGAATGACGAAGAAAAAACAATATACTAAAAAGAATATTGACAAAAAAGTGAGGCCTGCACGTTATTTTAGGCCTATAGACGATTTTTTGCCTTTTCTCTCCTTTCGTCTTCTATTTTGTTGTTTTAGTAAGTAATGAAGAAAATGATAAATACTAAAGCCAAACATTGAATTAACGACATTAGTTGGAGATAAATCAGGTAGTTTCTTACTTCTTTCATTTTCTGTTTTTGTTTTTGCGTATAATGAAGAAAATGATGAAATGCTAAAGCTATCAATTCATTTAAAGACATTAATTATTGGTCAATCAAATTTTTATAACTCTTTCTTCCTTTTCTCTTTTCGGTAGTTTAACGAATAATGAAGTAAAAAAAAATAAAGTTGACAAGTAAATTAAAGATGTTATTTTTGATCAACCAGATTTTTATAACTTTCCTTCTTTATTTTCTCTTTTTAGTATTTTAACGAATGAAGAAGTCAAATTATAGAAAAAAAACTACAGCTAAATTGAATCAAAGACAATAGTGTTTCATCAATCAGATTCTCATAACTTTACTTCTTCCTTTTTTCTTTTTTGGTAGTTCAGCGAGTAATGAAGTCAAATTATAGAAACTAACTACAGCCAAATTGAATTAAAGGCATTAGTTTTCTATTAATCAGATTTTTATAACTATTTTTTTTTTTTTGGGTATTTTAGCGAATAATGAAGTAAAATTATAGAAAAAATTACAGCCAAACTGATCTAAAGACAATAGTTTTTGATCAATCAGATTTTTATAACTCTTTCCTTCTTTCTTTTTTTCTTTTTGGTAGTATAACGAATAAAAAAGTAAAGTAAAAAAAAACTACCGTCAATAATTGAATTAGACATTAATTTTAGATCAATAAGACATTTTCACCTCATTTTTTTGTTAGTTTAACGAATAGTGAAGCAAAATTATGAAAGACTAAAACAAGCAATTCAATAAGAGACATGTATATATTTTGAGCCAATATTTTACTTGTTTTTTTTCTTCGTTTTGTGTTATTCTAGCAAATAATAAAGATATGAAACAATAAAGCTAAAAATATGAAATGTAAAGATATCTACTACAGACCATCACGAAATTGTTAGAAGAGTTACTGAGATGCAATAGTTGAGGTCCCGGTCTGTGTAGGAGGGTCCCGAAGGTGATGGTGGTGGTGGTGGTCATGGTGGTGGTGGTGGTGGTTGTTGTGTTGTTGTTGTTGTTGTTGTTGGTGTTGGTGGTGATGGTGAAGGTGATGTTGATGGTAGTGGTGGTGGTTGTGGTGTTAGTGTGAGGCAGTAGTGGTGGTGGTGATTGTGGCGTTTGTGTGAGGAAGTGGTGGTGGTGGTGGTGGAGGTGAGATGGTAGTGGTGGTGGTAGTGGCGGTGGCGGTGGTGGTAGTGGCTGTGGCAGCGGTGGTGGTGGTGATGGTGGGCAATCTGAATGGTCAGGAAGAGAGGGCGGGAGCGAGTCTTAGAAGTGTGTGTGTGTGTGTGTGTGTGTGTGTGTGTGTGTGTGTGTGTGTGTGTGTGTGTGTGTGTGTGTGTGTGTGTGTGTGTGTGTGTGTGTGTGTGTGTGTGTGTGTATCGCTTATCCGACGCGTCATAAAGCTGTATTACTAATGTCTATTCCTTTCACAGCTATCTGGTAAACATTTTTCTAATTTCCAGCCCCTCAGAGAGAGAGAGAGAGAGAGAGAGAGAGAGAGAGAGCAGGTGTGAGAGGAAGAAAAGAAAGAAGGGATAGGAAGTCAGGAAGGGGAAAGAGAGCAAAGGTGAGGAAACAAGTCAGTGAAAAAAAAGAATGAGAGCTGGAAAAAAGAGAAGAGCAAAAAACGTGGAGAGAGAGAGTGAGAGAAGGGAAGAGAAGGAAAAATGAAGGAAAAAAAGGGGGAAGAGGGGGAAAAGCATGCTGTGGAAACTGGTACAAGGGAAACTACGGAGTAAAAGGTAGAAACAGGTAAAACTACATGACAAATGGATAAAAAGAGGATGAGAAAGGGGAATCAAAATAACAAATGAAGGGGGAAAACGGAATAAATTTTAGAGATAGAAGGGAAAAAAGAGAAAACGAAGGAAAACAAGTAGAAGAAAATGATAGAAATAGATAAATAATAGATGAAAATACCTTAATGATGGATTTAAAAGGAGAAACAAGAGGAAAGGCAGAGCGAAAGACAAAGACGAGGAAGAAAGTAAGGAGTGGGAGGAAAGAGAAAGAGAAACCAGGAAAGAGGAAGAGAACCAGAAGAAAGTTAGGTAGGAGAAAAACAGAAACAGAATAAAGAAAATGGCTAAATGATGCACAGGGGAAACAAGGTAAAGGAAAGGAAGAAGAAGAGAAAGCAAAGAAGGAAACAAAAGAAAACGTAAACGAAATGAGAGAAAATGGTCAAATGAAGAAGAATGACACAAGATGAGAGAGAGAGAGAGAGAGAGAGAGAGAGAGAGAGAGAGAGAGAGAGAGAGAGAGAAATGAGAAAGTCAAATCTGATAAAAATGATAAAAAAAAACAAAGTAAAAATAATTGAGGAATTTTTGACCGTAATGTGAAATTATTTTGAAGCTTGAGGTAAGAAGCTTTAGGTCAAATATGATCTCTCTCTCTCTCTCTCTCTCTCTCTCTCTCTCTCTCTCTCTCAGGTACTCTACAACTCATACCTAAGTAATCTTTATATTCTTATTATCATCGTAGGCGGAAGACCATTAAAAGGAAGGAAATATGAGGACGGAAGACTCTTGTGTTACTTAAGAGGAGGAGGAGGAGGAGGAGGAGGAGGAGGAGGAGGAGGAGGAGGAGGAGGAGGAGGAGGAGGAGAGAAGAGGAGGTAGGCTATATATTCAGGTAATTATATGTTTACTCCCTTTGTGAACGGTAAAAATGTGTGTGTGTGTGTGTGTGTGTGTGTGTGTGTGTGTGTGTGTGTGTGTGTGTGTGTGTGTGTGTGTGTGTGTGTGTGAATCTGAGTGTGGGTGGGGTGTAGCAGTAGCAGTAGCAAAAACAGCAGCAGCAGCACCAGCACCAGCAGCAGCAGCAGCAGCAGTAGTAGTAGTAGTAGTAGTAGTAGTAGTAGTAGTAGTAGTAGTAGTAGTAGTAGTAGTAATAGTAGCGGTAGTCAATTACTGTGGAAAGTAAAGAAGGAATGAACAAAAAAAGAAATAAAAAAAGGCAGAAAGAAGAAAAATAAGGAAAGAGAAGGAAGGAAGAAATAAACAGTACACAGAAGAAGGGAAAACAAAGAAAAAAATGCATAAAACCAAAGAAATAGATAAAATAGAGATATTAACACATAAAACTGCAAGATGAAAGAAAGAAAAAGTCGAGATGGAGAAGGGAGGGGAAGA
>NC_059276.1:1876410-1878910 GCF_017591435.1 Portunus trituberculatus
GGCAGATAATTTCCAGCCAGAAAAGATTGAGGCTTTCAAGGCAATTCAACACGCAGGAGGAGGAGGAGGAGGAGGAGGAGGAGGAGGAGGAGGAGGAGGAGGAAGGAGGAGGAGAAGGAGGAGGAGGAGGAAGAGGAGGTTATGGAAGATATGGAAAGAAATGTGGAGGAATGGGTGGCGAGAAAAGGAGAAAGAAGGGAAGAGGGATGAGAGTTGATGGGAGTGGGAGGGTGGAGGTAGAAAGCGAGGAGCGAGCAGAGGAGGAAAGAGGAATAAATAGAAAAGAAGAGGGAAAAAAGAACGATGATTCACATTTATACATAACTCTCACCTCTTTGTCTTTACTGTTTCCTTTTTCTTCTTTCTATCTCTATGCATCGTTTTTTTTCATTTTTCCTTCCTTTCCTTACTTTTATCTATCCTTTTTCCTTTTTTTCCTTCTTTGAGCACACCAAACTTTATTTCCCTTCCCTCCTGCTTCCTGTCAGTCTAAGTACCTATTCATTTTAGTTCCCAGCTTCCTTTTCCTCCATTCCTTCCTTTCCTTCCTTCCTCCTATCCTTCCTTTAGCATACCCATCCTTGCTCTCCTTCTTTACTGCTTCCTGCCAATTCAAATCTATCTACTTCAGTTCCCTGCTTCTTCCCCAGTGCGGGTTTGCCAGGAAGCGTGCGAGGGCGGCAGGGAGACAGTGAGATGGAGGCAGGGAAGAAGGCCAGGGGAGAGGCCAGATGTCGCCCTTTGAAGGTACATAATCCTGGATGGAAACAAAGCACGGCGTCATTGAAGCAGGTGATGTTTATGAACCTACGCTGACAAAGGCATCAAGTGGCTGTTTGATCTTAAGACTTTACTGAGTACTCGTGTTACTGTTACTGCCGCCGCTGACACTACCACCACCGTCACAACCATTAATCATCCTGTTACCACTATCAATCCCGCCACTATAACCACAGTCCTTGGTGGTACTACTACTACTACTACTACTACTACTACTACTACTTCTACTACTACTACTACTACTACTACTGTTTTTACTACAATCAGTCGTGTAATCTAAGAATTTGTTACTATTTTAATCTTTCCTTGACATTTAACATTTAAATGGAGGCGGAGGAGGAGGAGGAACAGGACGAGGGAAATATACATATGTACAAATACACACACACACACACACACACACACACACACACACACACACACACACACACACACACACACACACACACACACACACACACACACACACACACACACACACACACACACACACACACACACACACACACAAAGGTAAACATGAATGGCTGTGACACGTCGCACCTTACAATTAATTGCCAATTTAACCCTTGCCGAGTCCATTAGTCGTTTGTGAACGTATGGGAGAAGATTTAACAACTTCACGAGTCATTGAGTTGGACCACCACTCCTAAATATGACGGGTGATCAGAGTGTAAGGTATGTCTGAGTATTTTAGGGAAATTTGTCTGTATGATGCAAAATGAATGAGAGTTGTCTACTTTTCCTCTATTTCTCTCTCTCTCTCTCTCTCTCTCTCTCTCTCTCTCTCTCTCTCTCTCTCGTGTCTTTGTTTAGTGTGTCTTCTTTTTTCTTCGTCTTTTCCTTTGTTTTTCAGTTTATTTTCCTGTCTTTTTTTCAAAATATTCAGGTACATTCAAATATTCCAAGGTAAGTTCAAAGTTTTTTTTTTACGTTTTTCTTTTGATCATCCATTTTATCATTCCTTTTCTCTTCCTGTTTCCTTTTACGGTATGTCGAATGCTCAAGGTAATTCTGCTGGTATGGCGAAAAACATATTAAGGAAATCTTGATCTTTTTTTCTTTCCTTCTTGTTCCTTTTTCTTTTATTTCACATCACTGAATAACGCATGGCAGAAGCTACACCGTGAATGCTGCGTCAATAATGGAACGCGTACGTGAGAACATTGAAGTGTGTGTGTGTGTGTGTGTGTGTGTGTGTGTGTGTGTGTGTGTGTGTGTGTGTGTGTGTGTGTGTGTGTGTGTGTGTGTGTGTGTGTGTGTGTGTGTGTGTGTGTGTGTGTGTGTGTGTGTGTGTGTGTGTGTGTGTGTGTGTGTGTGTGTGTGTGTGAAACAAATCTGATGTCACCTCTGAGACACCCATACACCACCACCACCACCATCACCACCACCATCACCACCACCACCACCACCACCACATCAACAACAACAACAACGAGGAAAGTAAAACCACAAAATACACACGTGTATGTACGTATCACCTCAGATTTGGGTGTACACATGTAAACCTGTGTGTATGTACTGAGAGTTCACAAGCGTTTATGTATACTGAAGTGCTGGGAGAGGCGCCATGCATACTGAATGACTGGGAGAGAGAGGGAGAGTGAGGGAGAGAGGCGGGGGAGGGGACCAGGTTATCCATGCATACCAAGGTAAGACAACACTGGCTTTGAGTGGCGTGGTAGTGGTGTAATACGTGAGAGGAGGGACAGAGGGAGAG
>NC_059276.1:1883910-1886410 GCF_017591435.1 Portunus trituberculatus
GTGTGTGTGTACTATTTTATTATTATTATTATTATTATTATTATTATTATTATTATCATCAATATTATTTTGATTATTATTATAATTATTTTTATCACATATTCTCATTAATATATTTCTTCCTTATAATTGCTCAAATTTACGAGTATCTTAATAATGCCTTGCACTGAGCCCACTAACTAGAGAGAGGCAGACAGAGACAAGGACACCTCAGACACAGACAAAGAGAGAGACAGAGACAGACACAGGCAAAAAAAAAGAGAGAGAGAGAGAGAGAGAGAGAGAGAGAGAGAGAGAGAGAGAGAGAGAGAGAGAGAGAGAGAGAGAGAGAGAGGTAACACTAACACATTTACGTCCTTTCCTTCCTTCACAGAACCAGCAGCTGAGAATGGCACAGGGAGACATATCACACAGGCAACGTTTTTTTCCCAGGCACATCCAGCACGGGGTCGAGTGCTAATGCTGCCGCCCTGTCGCCACTCATATATCCTGCCTGCACCTGCTTGTCTCACACTCACTCCTGCTCATCTCGTCATTTCACTTCCCACTCATTCCTGCTCGTCATTCTGTCACAATTTGTCTTCTTCTCATTAATAAAATAAGGATTAGTCTTTTATTTTAAGTTTCCTGGTGTATTTTTTTTTTATTTTTTATTAGTTTTCGTTGTTGATTATTATTATTATTATTATTATTATTATTATTATTGTTATTATTATTGTCGTTATTACCATCACTATTACCTTTATTTTCTTGTGGTCATATTATTTTTTTTGTATTAATGCCCTTTTTACATTTATCCTTTGTTTGTTCACTTAATATTTTCACTTTCTCTACCTTTGTTTAATTCTGTATTCTATATTTACTCTCTCTCTCTCTCTCTCTCTCTCTCTCTCTCTCTCTCTCTCAACCACCTACATTCTCGAGTAAATTGTTTCGCGTCTGCCTACAACGACTTCTTGACACGGACAAACTTGATAAAAAGGAAACGAAAAAAAAGAAGAGACATGACATTGTAGCGTAGTGCAGTGTGTGTGTGTGTGTGTGTGTGTGTGTGTGTGTGTGTGTGTGTGTGTGTGTGTGTGTGTGTGTGTGTGTGTGTGTGTGTGTGTGTGTGTGTGTGTGTGTGTGTGTGTGTGTGTGTGTGATTCCGCTATTTTTATTCCTTCGAAGATTTTAAAGCAGTGAGTGTAGCGTGTGCGTCATTCCTTTGTTTGCCTTTCTAATCTCCACGCATAGAGAAGAAGAATTATTTGCCCCAAGTTTTCTTATTACGTATACTGGTAAAAGAAGAAGATGCATTTTCGTTTTTCTTGTTGACTTCACTTTACTTATTCACTGTATCACTTTGAGGCGTCGCAAGGCTTAAATTTTGAATGTCTTATTATTATTTCAATATAGAAACAAGGAAATGCTAAGAATTATTCACGAGAAGAAGAAATATGAGCAAAAATTGGTTTCGATACTTTCCCTTTTCATTGCACAAAGTATAATCGAAACCTGATGCGACTAATAGATTTCAACAGACATTATAACAATAGAAATACCAAAAATGTAGTAAGATTAACATTATTTCTACTGAACCTTACGGACAGAAAAAACATACGTTAGTAAAAGAGTGACAAATTACAGAAAAGTAGGTAAATATCTTGAATATCTCAGTGCAACCTACTCTCACGTTTCACTATCAATAGGGAACAGAGGTGAATAACAAGGCAAGGTTCGATTCAACGAAGTAAAGAAAACAATGCAGTGAAAAATACCGGTTTAAAAGGTAGAGTATTGCAACCAGCCTTGATCTATACTTCCTGGCTCTGTCAATCACTCGCAAAGGTATCATTACGTATCCAGTCATTAAGGGTCAGATTGCACAAAAGACTCAATGTATCAATTAAAGGGAAAAAAAAGGCGCCCCGTTTTATGGAACTTAACTCCAATGAGACGAATAATGACGCGGAAACAGAAACGGGAAGGCGAGACGGAAAATAAAAAGAACAGATGGAACGGGAGAAAAATGAGAAAAATTTTGTATGTTGATAAAAAGATGTTACTCGTTATCTCTCATTGCCTCTCTCTCTCTCTCTCTCTCTCTCTCTCTCTCTCTCTCTCTCTCTCTCTCTCTCTCTCTCTCTCTCTCTCTCTCTCTCTCTCTCTCTCTCTCTCTCTCTCTCTCGTTTCTTTCCCCTTCCGTGGGCGATGCGTGTCTCAAAGTTGAAATGCAAGTTTGTAATGATGATGATGATGAAGATGATGGGGATGCTGAATGTGAGACAGAATTGACTCACTCACTATCTCTCTCTCTCTCTCTCTCTCTCTCTCTCTCTCTCTCTCTTTCAGCACTCCACACACACAAAAGAAAATCAAGACAAAAAAAAAACAAGGTCAAAAGCAGGTTAGAGGCAGGTCAGAGGCAGGTCACAGGGGGGTCATCGAATTTACCTTAGCTGCGTTGCAAGTACGAGGCAGGAAGACATGCAGTGAAGACAGGTAGCGGAGGGAAACT
>NC_059276.1:1891410-1896410 GCF_017591435.1 Portunus trituberculatus
ATGCAAGTCAATTTTTTCCACAGCTGGCAGTCACTGAGAGGAACACGACGGGCGAGGCAGCGAGTATTACCACGAGTATTACCCACAAAACCTCGTGCTGATGAACCCTCTGTCACTTTCACTCCGATTAACTGACGTAGCAAATGAACGCGATGAAATATGACCAGTATTCTTAAACACTCCGGTCTTATGAACACATTGCTTTCCACCACTTTTAACAAGCTTTGGTGAAGGATATAGGGCTTTTTTTATTGGGATTTTATGATTCTGTCACTTTCACTCCAATAAACTGACGTGGCGAATAATACGGTGAAATATGCAACGCTTTTGTGCTTCATCTCCCATTCAACGAGATCTGGTGACATAATCGGGTTTACAAGGTTCTTTTTTTTCAGATTACGTAACTTTGACTACAATGAAAAGACGTGGTGAATGAAAACGTTTGGATAAGGAAGGCATTCGTGAGCACTTCTCTCATGGTCACTGCGAACTCCTGTGATTGTGACAAGAATTTTCGAAGGGCTTTCTATAATTTCCTATTTTATCACGAAGGAAACAGTAAAGAGAACACGGCTAAATCATGTATGTGGTCTTTGAAGGAGTCATTAGATGGATGGGAAAAAGCGTTTACACTAGCTTATATCTATAATTTATATTTGCAAAATCGAAATCTCTGTAGCTGCATTGTTTTCCCTATTTCCTTACAAATTCCCCACCAATCTAAGCCAAGAGTTAACTGGCGTCTTAACTATTCTATCCCTTTCACTGGCAAACCCGAGAACTCTCTACCTGTGTCTGTCTTCCCTCCCTCGTTCACAATTCTGCCCACCCTTAGAGTTAACCTGTATCGCAACTGTTTTCTCTCTCTCTCTCTCTCTCTCTCTCTCTCTCTCTCTCTCTCTCTCTCTCTCTCTCTCTCTCTCTTCTTCTTCTTCTTCTTCTTCTACGACTTAAGCATTTCAAAGAAGACTAGAATCAGAACAAAATGGAAGGAAAATGCGAAAAACTGATGGACGCTGAATAGAAACCACGACAAACTGACAAAAAGCAACGGCAAAAGAACAAAAGAACCGCGATGGATTGCACGTGGGTAGCGGCGAGGCTCGAGGCGCCGTGTTCTGTGGAATAAAACAGCTCCCTTCGTCTGGTGGAGAGAGAGAGAGAGAGAGAGAGAGAGAGAGAGAGAGAGAGAGAGAGAGAGAGAGAGAGAGATGGGGGGAGGTAAGCGTAGGCGTCGTTCTCTTGTCGGCATCTTGACAGACACAGCGAGAGGGAGACGTCAAGAAGAGCTGACACGAAGGGAAGGAATGCTATAGAAATGAAGCAAAGTGAAGAAGGATTCGAAGGTGTAGAGGAAGGAATAGTACTGAAATGTGGCGAAAAGAATGATGTGATGGTGTAAACTGTAAAGGAAGAAATACTATTGAAATGCGGCGAAAATAAGGATGGTTTGAGTATGTAAAGGAAAAAATACTATACAAATACAGTTTACTTAAGAATGACTTGAAGCTGTAAAGGAGTGAATACAGTAATTTGAAGATATAGAGCAAGAAATGCAATTAAAATACAGCAAAACCATTAATAATTCAAAGATCTTAATATAAAGATACTGTAAGAATATGAATAATTAAAAGAATGACCTAGAGATTAAAGAGGAAGGAATACTATAGACACAAAGTGGAAAGAAGCAGTTCAAAGGGTTAGTATAGATAATACAAAAACACAGATGGAAGAAAACATTGAAAAATAAGATATGTAAAGGATATATAGATACAATGAATGAAAACAAAAGCACAACACATGGACTGTTTGAAGGCGTTGAGTAAATAATGCAAATCAAGAGGAAAATTAAACCTGATTATTAAACCGGAAGGGGAGACAAGAAGCTGCTATGTGAATAAATACAAAATAAAGAAAAAAGAGAAACGAACCTAAATACTCCAAAATACACAAAGAAATACCACACACATGTTTAAATTCTACAAAACCTTCACATAGAAAACAGACACACACACTCAAAGACAGATAGATAAATGTCTCCTACTTCCGCCACCTTGTAAATTAAAAACAACCAAAAGAAGGAAAGAATTAGACGCAAGAGAAGAGAGCGAGGGAAAAAAACACACTCACATTCTGGAAACGAACACTGAAAAAACTTAAACTCCGTCAATCCACACCAAAAAGTATTATGATCGTAGTAAAAAGAAGTGACTCGCTGGAATTAAAACTCAATTGTTTTTTCTTTACCTATTTTTTTTCAACTTTGCAAAACACGAAGGATAGAAAAAGGAATTTCAGAATTTCACATGTCATTGTTCTTCCCCAGAGAGAGAGAGAGAGAGAGAGAGAGAGAGAGAGAGAGAGAGAGAGAGAGAGAGAGAGAGAGAGAGAGAGAGAGAGAGAGAGAGAGAGAGAGAGAGAGAGAGAGAGAGAGAGAAAGGGATTTAAGCATCAGAAAAAAACCCACACACACACACACACACACACACACACACACACACACACACACACACACACACACACACACACACACACACGCACACACACACACACACACACACACACACACACACACGCCCGGTAGCTCAGTGGTTACAGCGCTGGATTCACAAGCCAGAGGACCGGGGTTCGATTCCCCGGCCGGATGGAGATATTTGGGTGTGTCTCCTTTCACGTGTAGCCCCTGTTCACCTAGCAGTGAGTAGGTACGGGATGTAAATCGAGGAGTTGTGACCTTGTTGTCCCGGTGTGTGGTGTGTGCCTGGTCTCAGGCCTATCCGAAGATCGGAAATAATGAGCTCTGAGCCTGTTCCGTAGGGTAACGTCTGGCTGTCTCGTCAGAGACTGCAGCAGATCAAACAGTGAAATACACACGCACACACACACACACACACACACACACACACACACACACACACACACACACACACACACACACACACACACACACACACACACACACACACACGAGAATATAAGATAAATACAACCTAAAGGAAAGGAAAATGAAACAAATTCTCTCTCTCTCTCTCTCTCTCTCTCTCTCTCTCTCTCTCTCTCTCTACGCCTCGCCCTTCCTGCTATAACTCACTCCTTGCTATTCCAGGCTTGTCTAATTGTACCTAATGCTTAAATGACCGCAGTTGTAGTAGCAGCAGCAGCAACAGCAGAAGCAGCAGTAACAGTAGTAGTAGTAGTAGTTGTAGTAGCAGTAGTAGTAGACAAAATTACCAGGCAATTCACTTAAGCGTAGTCGATGTATCATTAACCACGTGTCATGATACATACGCATAACACAAGCAACGAGACGCGATCCCTAATTCAGAGCCATATCTTTAATTGCACGGCGGCCATCGTGTCTAAACCCTTGTATTTTCTTGCCAATTGTAGCGTAATTAACTCTCCCTCTTTCGGCACATATAAATAACTGGCGAGGCGATGAACGGCGCGCGTGAGAATCCTGGTGGTGGAGCGCTAATTTAATCAGGCCGGCTACAAATGATGATTGAGAGAGAGAGAGAGAGAGAGAGAGAGAGAGAGAGAGAGAGAGAGAGAGAGAGAGAGAGAGAGAGAGAGAGAGAGATCGGCGATGAAAATATTTATGGAACATTGTAATTTTGGTCTAATGATTGTGTTAAGGTTATTATGTATAGCGATGAGAGTAGTGTGTTGTCATGGCAACCAGATACATCACCAAGGAACACAAAGGAAGGAAAAAGAAAAAGGATGAAAACAACATCATCAGATAAGTCGTCCCTTACGTAACTACTTTTAATAAGGTACTTTACACTATGGTAAAGAAAAAAACACTAAGTCTCTCTCTCTCTCTCTCTCTCTCTCTCTCTCTCTCTCTCTCTCTCTCTCTCTCTAAGCCCACTAAAAAACAAGACGCCTCAAGGTTCGAATTGATTAAACCTTTGAAGTTTCCTTTTTTTCTTATTTATTTTGGCCCATCAAGCTTTTAGAGGCGCGGAGTGACTGCAGAGGCCGCTAAATACCGCCTTAACCCTCGTAAGCTCGCCCAAAAAGCGCCCAAACCCGTCCAGAACTCAGCGGCTCAAAGCGTCGCCCAAAACCCCCCAAAACATAGCCAAAAAGCAGCCCAACCACTAAAAACAGCGGCACCGTGTTTACCTTCCCCTCCGCCGCTCACACTCAAGAGTCCCGCGCTATTTTTACTCAGGCGGGCGAGTGAACGAAAAATAGCAAGAGTTAATTGAGCGACGTAAGAGAATTCCCGAAAAAAAAAGAAATGGTTTGGGTGTTTTTTTTTTTATGTGACCTTTTTTTTTTGTTTCGTTTCTTTTTGGCGCAGACAGACTGACCATTCTTACACACGCGTCACCCGCCAGCCACCCCGCCAGCCAGCCACCCCGCCAGCCAGCCAGCCAGCCAGCCAGCCAAGCCTCAAGCCTTCACCTTTTTTTTTTTTTTTTATTTATTCTTTTTTCATCATGTTTAGTTTTTATTTTGTTTTGTGCAACTTTTTCGTCTCTTTTTCTCTTTTGCGAACTGCCACCTGTTTGAATATTTGTACGCTCTCTCTCTCTCTCTCTCTCTCTCTCTCTCTCTCTCTCTCTCTGTGTGTGTGTGTGAAAACTTTGAAATGTATAAAAAATGCATTTGGAAATTTGAAAAGGAAACGCAACAGTCAGGAAAAAAAAAACTATTACTGTTCACACACACACTAAAAAAACAATAATTAATCTCATTCATACTACTACTACCACCACCACCACCACCACCACGACCACCACCACCACTACTACTACTAAAGCATCCTAACGGCGCTTAAAGAGGAAGAAACCAACACCAGCTTTCCTATTCCTCTCACCTGCCCACTAAGACGCCCAGGTGATCCGCAAAGGTAAAAGTTTCATCTGTAATCTAATTGAACGTTTTCCACCTGACGCTGATTAATGCACCTATCCTTGGCCGCCTCCTTGAAGACCGCAGTCACGTTTCTAAGTGCCTATCTTGTTTCTACCATTTTTTTTTCT
>NC_059276.1:1908910-1916410 GCF_017591435.1 Portunus trituberculatus
ATAACCGATCTTTCTTAGTTCCCTTGATAACAAGAATAAGACAATCTAACAATAATGACAATAATAATATAGCTTCTAATTGAAAGAGAAATAATAACAATGGAAATAATGACACCAATTATCCATCATTCATATTTTCCTTTCTTTGCTTGAATAACCAGAAAAAGAATACAAAAATACACGATAAACCAGAGAAATCATTATCTTTTTCAATCGGGCGGTGTTTAATTGAGAAGAAGGGTAATGGTAATGCTAACCCTTTCAGTACTGTGACGCATTTCCATATTCACTCTGCTTACTATTTGCTGATTTTAAACAGCTTCCGAAACATGTGGGAATTAAAATAGTGAAGACTGTGGCCATTAATCTTCTGACCTCCATAGACCTTTCCGAATGTCAATGAAATGATCTAATCGTACACAAATCTCACGGTAGGAGTAAGTCCCTGTATTGAAGGGTTAGGAAACCAACCTTTATTTAAATTTTCCCTCGTTACTTCAGACGTTTCACTGCAATACAAGATAATTAACCTAACCAAAAGTAATGACATCTTTATATGCATCTGTAAAAAGGCTTAAAAGGAAACGATTTTGCAATTCCTACTTAGTTAGAAAAAAAAAGAGTTAACTATAGAACAACTACAGTTTAAGTGATTAGAAATTAAGGAAAGGTGTACCAAATAAAGTTTAAGATAATGGACATTGTAATTCCTATCCAGTAAAGAAATGAAGAAGGTAACAATAGAACAAATAAATAAAGGGAAAGAAATATGTACGAAATAAAGTTAAAAAGAACAGACTTTGCAATTCCTACCCAGTAAGGCAACATAAATTAGCAATGGAACAAAAATATAGCTAAGAGTGATTATAAATTAAGGAAAGGTGTATCAAATAAGAGTTAAAAAAATACTTTGCAATTTCTACTCAGTAAAGAAAAAATGAAGCAAAAGTTAGCAATAGAACAAAAAATGATAGTTAAGAGTGATTATAAATTAAGGAAATGTGTACCAAACATAGATAAAAAGTATAATTTTGTAATTCCTACCCAGTATAGAAAAAAAATGAAGAGAAAGCAATAGAACAAAAAATCATAGTTAAGACTTCTTGTAAATTAACGAAAGCTGTAGAACAAAATATATAGCTAAGAGTGATTATAAATTAAGGAAAGGTGTACCAAATAGAGTAAAAGAAAAAAAAATAGACATTGCAATTCTGCCAGTAAAGAAAAAATGAAGAAAAAGCAATAGAATAAAAATATATAGCAAAGAATTAGTATGAATCAAGGAAAGGTGTACCAAATAGTGTTTAAAAGAATAATTTTGTAACTACCCAGTAAAAAGTGAAGAAAAGTTAGAAATAGAACAAAGAAATATAGGTAAGATTTACTATGAATTAAGGAAAGCAATAGAAAAAAAATAAAGCTAAGGGTGATTAGAAAATAAGGAAAGGTGTACCAAATAGAGTTAAAAAATAGATATTGCAATTCCTACCCAGTAAAGAAAAACATGAAGAAAAATCAATAGAAAAAAAAAAGTATAGCAAAGAGTTATGAATCCAGGAAAGGTGAACCAAATAGAACAGACTTTGCAATCCCTACCCAGTAAAAAATGAAGAAAGTTAGAAACAGAACAAAGAAATATAGCTTAAGATTTACTATGAATTAAGAAAAGCAATAGAACGAAAAATAAAGCTAAGGGTGATTAGAATTAAGGAAAGGTGTACCAAATAAAGTTTAAAAAATGGACCATGTAATTCCAGTAAATAAAAAAAAAAAAAAAATTAAGAAAAAAGTAGCAATAGAATAAAACAATAGAGCCAAGAGTGAAGATGAATTAGTGAAGGTGTACCACTTAGAGCTAAACAGAAAAAAAGAATACAAAATACAAAAAAAATATATCTAAGAGTTATCATGAATTAACGAATGCTATAGAACAACAGATATTGCTAAAAGTGATAAGAAATTAAGGAAACGTGTACCAAATAAAGTTAAAAAAAAATAGACATTGCAATTTGTATCCAATAAAGAAAAAAAATGAAGAAAAACAATATAAAAAAAATATAGCAGAGTTATTATGAATCAAAGAAAGGTGAACCAAATAATGCTTAAAAAAATAGAGTTTAGAAAAAAAAATGGAGAAAGCAATAGAACGAAGAATTATTAAGAGTTATTATGAATGATCTCTTTAATATTGGGACACATTTTTACTTTCAGATTTATGTACGATCAGACCATTTTCTTGACATCAGAAAGGGTATATGGAGATCAGAAAATTGATGGCCAAATTCCTCACTATTCTAATCCACACATGAGTTTCTGAAGCTGTATAAGATCCCCCAATAGTAAGGAGAATGAATATGGAATCGCGTCACGGTACTGAAGGTTAAGGAAAGGTGTAACAAAAGGAGTTAAAAGGGAACAGGTTTTATAATTTCGTACCTTAGAAATTCCAGTTGGTTATAGATGAAGTAAATACGTTTCCAGCAAGTAAGCAAGAAAAGGTGCGCCAAATAAATCAAAAGGTTAATCTCTTATCTAGCTTCCACAATCTAATGCAAAAATGTCTTACTTCATAAATCTTACCTGTGCTTTCTCCTCCCTCTCCCCCTTTTCCTCCTCTTCTTCCTCCTCCTCTCCTCTTTTTTTAATACAAATTAGAATAGCATTTTTACTAACAGCTCAATAAATCTACTTCAATAAATTACTTTAATCCCCAAGCCAGAGATTACCGTCCGCTTGCTCTAATAAATGAGTTATCTTTCTTTTCCTCTCATGCATAGACTCGTTCATTTCATCTCTCTCTCTCTCTCTCTCTCTCTCTCTCTCTCTCTCTCTCTCTCTCTCTCTCTCTCTCTCTCTCTCTCTCTCTCTCTCTCGTGTTGAGTGAAAGGAAAAGTAATAGAGGGAGTGGAAAAATGGTGAGGAAGAGGTGAGAAGAGGAGAGGAGGAGGAGGAGGAGGAGGAGGAGGAGGAGGAGGAGGAGGAGGAGGAGGAGGAGGAGGAGGAGGAGGAGGAGGAGGAGGAGGAGGAGGAGGAGGAGGAGGAGGAGGAGGAGGAGGAGGAGGAGGAGGAGGAGGAGGAGGAGGAGGAGGAGGAGGAGGAGGAGGAGGAGGAGGAGGAGGAGGAGGAGGAGGAGGAGGAGGAGGAGGAGGACGAGGAGGAGGAGGAAGAGGAGGAAGAAGTTTTAACGTTACATATCTGTAAATATCATGCAGTCACTACCCTCTCTCTCTCTCTCTCTCTCTCTCTCTCTCTCTCTCTTTCTGGTAGGAACATTTAGCAAAAGCGAGATTCAACCATCGACCGAAGAAGCTGCACGTAAGAGGAAGAGGAGGAGGAGGAGGAGGAGGAGGAGGAGGAGGAGGAGGAGGAGGAGGAGGAGGAGGAGGAGGAGGAGGAGGAGGAGGAGTGCCAATAGGTGTCACTCCAAATGACAGGTAAGACATCGAACAATCTATATACCTGTACACACACACACACACACACACACACACACACACACACACACACACACACACACACACACACACACACCTGTCTATCGCTGCCACACCCAGACCTGAGAGAGAGAGAGAGAGAGAGAGAGAGAGAGAGAGAGAGAGAGAGAGAGAGAGAGAGAGAGAGAGAGAGAGAGAGAGAGAGAGAGAGAGAGAGAGAGAGAGAGAGAGTAACTTTCCACGGCAGCCTCTTCTAACTTCCTAACCTACCTCTGGAAACATCCTTTATTTGACTTTACTCTAAACCAATTAAATTAAGTTGGAGGCGAGTTGAGCCACCACCACCACCACCACCACCACCACCACCACCACCACCACCACCACTGTCTCACCTCTCACTCGCACACCTCGACGTCACCACTGCCACAAATCACCACCGCAAGTCAAGTTTACGATATTGACCACACCACACCACACCATCACCACCAGCGCCACCACTTCCTCACCACCACCGCTGTACAGTTTCTCAAATACATTTATCACATTGACAACACCAGAAACAGTCACATACCGACACAAACTCTGACCACCACCACCACCACCACAACCACCACTATATATGTACATTCTTCTCATATACCACAACACTTACAAACATTCTGATACATCTACCACCACCACCACCACTATAAACATCTAGAAGCACCAATAAAACTTCAACAGCTTGACGTCAAATGCAGAGTCGATGTAATCTCCAGGAAATTCTGTTTGTCGTCCGCCATAAGCGAAGAGTCTGAACCGCCTGGACCGATCCTTGTCAACATAGGTCGCGCTCAGTATTCGAACCCCAGGCAAATACAGCGAATGGCTCAAGTGGAAGAGAAAAACGGTAATCGTCCCTCGCTCGAGTTTATATGAGTCACTCGTTGAAAGCTCACGATAAAGATTACGATATGTTGTGAATAGATGTATTGAGTTCCGGAGAAAAGCAAAATTTGAGAGAATAGTTATTTAGGTTAGAATAAAGAAAAGATATTGATTTAGAAAAAAAGAAAAAAATGTGTTAAATGAGAAAATAATTGGTGTTAAAAGTTACTGATTTAGATTTAGCAGATAGTGACTGTTTTGATGGAAAGGAAATTTATTGTTGATCTGAGGGCAAGAAAAATATATCGTTATGTTGAGTGAGAGCAAAAGTGAGTGACGTTAAGAGAAAGAAAAGGTAAACGAACTGTATTGATGTGTTGACTAAAAGAACACTTATTGATATCCAGTGAGAGAAAAAAGTTACTGGTGATACAAGAAAAATAAAAGATTTAGAAAGGAAGTGTTGGTATTCAAGGAACGAAAAAAGAGTACAGCTTGAATATTAAAAAGAAAGAGAAAACATTGACAAATTGCTAAAAGAAAGTTTATAATTTGGCAGAAAACAAAATAAGGCTCATATTTTTACAGGAAGAAAGAAATGATTGATGTTAGGAAAGAAATTACAGAAGTTACTGATGGTGTACAGAAAACAAAGAAAAGTTTATTATTCTGCTGAAGAGGGAAAATATCGACAGCCTACAAAGAAAACAAAGTTAATATTCTTAGCAGAAAAATATAATACATAATGAAGAAAAGTTACTGATAACTATCTACATACTAAATGAATTATTTTCTTTAGTGGAAAGGAAGTCTACGATAATTTGCCACAAAAAATTCACACATCATTTAAAGTTATCGTAAAGTGAAAAAAATACCAATAATTAAAAAAAAAATAGTTACTGATTTAAACGAAAAAAAAATCAGGAAAGTTATCGACAAATTGTATAAAAAAATAATAAAAAAAGGAAAATTTATCATTACGACGTCACAGAGAAAAGTCTTCAATATTTCAATAAAAAGATGCTGTTTTTCTGAAGGAGGGAGAGTTATCATTAGCTCAGTTGAGAAAAGACTTATCAATATTCCCGATGAAAGAAAATTTATTGATAGCATTCCATTAGAGAACATTTGCCGATACTTTTCCCAATTGCGTGAAGGAAAATGATCGACAGAATTGCCTCAAGTGAAAATTATGAGGCAGAAAGAAAAAAAAAACGGGAAATCGATAAAATAACAGTTTGAATTATTAAGAAAAATAAGCAGTTTTCTTTTTTTTACTTTGATTGAAAGGATTTTGAACACTCTCTCTCTCTCTCTCTCTCTCTCTCTCTCTCTCTCTCTCTCTCTCTCTCTCTCCTCTTTGTCCTTTCCTCTTCCCCTTTATTCCTTTCACTGTTTCTATACCAATTCTTCCACTTCTTCTCCACTTCCTTTCTACCTTTCCTTTTCATTTCCTCCACTCCCACTCTCCACTCCTCCACTTATCAATAGTCTGTAGATCGATAAGAGCTTCAGTGAATGACAAGTTAGTTCCTTTAGAGGAGGAGGAGGAGGAGGAGGAGGAGGAGGAGGAGGAGGAAGAAGAGGAGGAGGAGGAGGAGGTGGAGGAGTAGGAGGAGGAGAAGGAGGAGGGGGAGGAGGAGGAGGAGGAGGAGGAGGAGGAGGAGGAGGAGGAGGAGGAGGAGGAAAGCAGGAGGAGGAGGAGGAGGAGGAGGAGGAGGAGGAGGAGCAGGAGGAGAAGAAGGAAAATCAGGAGGAAGAGGAGGAAAAGCAGGAGGAGGAGGAGGGGGAAGAAAAGGAAATGGAAAGGGAAAAGGAAAAGGAAAGAAGGAGAGGAGGAGGAGGAGGAATACATAGGAATATATAGGAAAAACGAGTGACAGGAGGCCTTGCGACATATGACGAGGTCACTCGTTTACTAAACTATAGGAGGAGAAAGAGGAGGAGGAGGAGGAGGAGGAGGAATATAAAGGAATACAAAGGAAAGCCAAACAACAGCAGTCCTGTTTGTCCTTTCAAGGCTGCTCGGTAAATAATTTTAACTATCAATAGGGAAGAGAGACAGGACAGTACAAGAGAAGGCTCCTCCCCACCCACCACTCCCTCCATCTTTCGCTGGCATGGAAAATAGTTGGGAAAAGTATCATGCAGTATGGAAAAACTGACATGGAATTTTAATTGGAAAGGATGAAGGGAGATTCTACGATTCACTCTACGGTAAACTCAACACGTCAATGTGTATAGAAGACAAAAACAATAATAACAACAATATCGTGTTTTAACCATTCAGACAAGAAGAGGGCTTGTTGAGGGTGAACTTTTAAAGGTTTGTCAGTTTTACTTATGAATGATGCAACAGAAGAGCTGTTTACAATGTCTGAGGGAAGGTTATTCCATATATTAACAATTCTAGTAGAGAAAAGTGCTTTGCCTAGTGGGATTTGAAGCGTTTGGGAGGAAGAGGAAGAGGAAGAGGAGGAGGAAGAGGAGGAGGAGGAAAAGGAAAAAGAAAAGGAAAGGAGAAGAAGAATGAGGAGGAGAAGGAGAAGGAGGAGGAGAAGGAAGAGGATGATGAGGAGGAGGAGGAGGAGGAGTAGGAGGAGGAGGAGGAGGAGGAAAGGACGAGTAGGAGGAGGACAGTAGGAAGAGGAAAGGGGGAAGAAGAAGAAGAGTATGGGGAGGAAAGGAAGAAGAGGAAGAGAAGGAGGAAGAAAGACGTGATTCTCGTATTGGAGGAAGAAGAGGAAGAGGGGGAAAAAGGCGAAAGAGGAAAAGGAAAACGAGAAACAAAGAAAGGAGGAAGAGGATTAGGAAGAAGGAAAACGATAAGAACAAAAGTAAGATAAAAATAGGAATACAAGATAAAGTTGAGAGGAAAAGGAGGAAAAAATAAGAAGAAAAAGAGAAAAGGAGGAAGACAAGGAAGACACTGTGGATGAAGAGGAGGAGGTGGAAGAGGAGAAGGAGGAGGACGATAAGAAAAAGTAAGAAAAAAATAGAAAGCCAAAATAAACTTAGGAGGAAAAGGAGGAAAACTGAGAAGAAAAATAGAAAAGGAGGATGGGAAAGACGTCACAGTGGAGGAGGAGGAGGAGAAGAGGAAGAGGAAGAGGAAGAGGAAGAGGAAGAGGAAGAGGAAGAGGAGGAGGAAGAAGACGATAAAAAGAAAAGTAGGAAAGAAAAAAATAGAAAGAGAATA
>NC_059276.1:1921410-1923910 GCF_017591435.1 Portunus trituberculatus
GTATACTGTCAGATGTTGCTGATATAACTGAGGACGATATATTGCCAGTAGTTGATGTCAACGCTGTGTTAAGTGCTGCAGGATGTTTAATGAGTAGGAGTAATAAAGACAATACCCCTGACAGAAGTTCCTACGGTAAGAGATTAGTAGAAGTATGTAAAAAACAATAACGCCGTTATTTTTAATGGAAGGGTTGGCAATGACTTGGGAATTGGTGAATATACTACCACATACAATACAAGTATTGATTATGTTATAGGTACTTGCAATGTTGTGAAACATGTTAAAAATTTTGAGGTATTGGATTTTGAGCCATTGTTTTCGGATGTGCATTGTGGTTTGCAGACGGTGCTAGAATTTGCATGTGTGGTATGACAGACAACGAGAGAGAGTAATAAAGAGGAGGAAATAGTGAGAACAATACCAGGTAAATGGAGTCATGAGAGAAAAGAGGAATATGTGAGTCATGTGGATGTCAGTAGAGTGCATGAACTACTTCATACAGTTGACGTTTTATCTGTGGATGACATAACACACCAATTACAATTAGTACTAGTAGAACCTGCTATGAAGGTATTTCCCACAAAAGTAAAAGTAAATACATTAAAAAGAGCAATAACACCAATATGAACGGTTATGATAATAAACAGTGTTATAATGCCAGAAAGCAACACCACAAAGCTAAGAACAAGCACAATAAACAAAAAAATCATGTCACGTATAGTATTATGAGAGAGAAAAGTAAAAACTACAAAAAAAAAATAACAAGGGTGAAAAATAAAGAAAATTCCATTGTTGTGAAAAAAAACTGAGAGAAAACAAAAGCAAAGATCCAAAATCATACTGGCAAATATTAAAAGGTGAACAAGGAGGAAACAAGGAGAGTGAACTTAATCTTGAGATATTTTACGACCACTTTAAAGCATTATTAACTATTGATAACGAGGGAAATGACACCATTGACTATGAAATTAACCAAGAGAGGAATGTGCCCATATTGAACAACCCTATTACGTCTGAAGAGATAAAAACATGCATCAATAAGTTGGAAAATAACAAATCACCAGGTTCTGACAATATCATCAATGAATATATTAAAAGTACTCAAGATCTATTATCCCTCTTTATGTTAAGATGTTTAATAAAATATTGGATGAAGGAGTCTTCCCAATGGAGTGGACCATTGGAGTAATAATACCATTATACAAAAACAAGGGAGACGTCAGAGACGCAAATAACTACCGGGGAATTACCTTGTTAAGCTGTATGGGAAAGTTATTTACATCCATCTTGAACAATCGTTTGAATCAGTATTCTGAAGCGAACCACATCATCAATGAAACACAGGCAGGATTTAGACAAGGATATTCAACCTTGGATCATATGTATTTGCTCAAATGCATTATTGATTTGCTTAAATTGAAAAAAGAAAACATTATTTTGCTTGTTCGTAGATTATAAGAAGGCGTTTGATATGGTGTGGAGGGAAGCATTATGGTTTAAGCTGGTTGGAGATAATGTTAATGGTAAATTGTTACATGTTGTTAAGAGTATGTATAAAAATGTTAGATCTTGTGTGATGGTGAATCAAAAATTGTAGGACACATTTTCGTGTAACATCGGGGTTAGGCAGGGAGAAAATTTGTCACCATTGTTATTTGCTTTTTATATTAATGACTTGCAGGACAAACTTCTTGAACTTAATTGTAAATATTTAGATTTTGATAACGAATTTCTTAATATCTATTTGAAATTATTTGTGCTAATGTACACAAATGATACAGTATTGCTATGTGATAGTGAAGTGAATATGAAACAGGCGCTAACATCTTTGCATAATTATTGTCTAGATTGGAAGTTAAAGGTTAACTGTGACAAAACCAAAATTGTTGTATTTAGTAGAGGACAGGTACAAACAAGTAATTATAATTTTCAATTAGGGAGTGAGACTATTCAGGTTGTTAACGAGTACAAATATTTGGGTGTCTTGTTTAACTAAAATGGTAGATTCAGGAAAGGGGAGTTGGCTCTTAAGGAACAGGCAACCAGGGCTCTGTATTCCATCATTGGTACTTCACGTAAATATGACTTGCCAGTTGATATTCAAATAGAACTGTTTAAAACGATGGTTGTACCTGTACTTACATATGGCTGTGAAATATGGGGTGATTGTACTATAAGGGAAATAGAATTACTACATATGAAGTTTTTGAAGCACGTTTTGTATGTACATAGATACACCAGCACAGACATGGTATACGGTGAACTAGGGGGTTTACCCTCGTGATATAACTATTAAGTGTAAGATGATAAGTTATTGGTCTAGGTTAGTGACGGAAAGAACACTAAATTAAGTTATATAATGTATAATTGCTTATTACAGTTATATACGAGCGGTCTGTATTTGTCACCATGGATAGAATACATCAAAAATATTTGTATAGAGTGTGGAATGTCATGGGTGTGGATGGCGCAGACAGTTAGTAACCCTAAATGGTTC
>NC_059276.1:1926410-1928910 GCF_017591435.1 Portunus trituberculatus
AAACAGGATTTATTGAATTTTTTTACAGATCTGTTTCGAAAAAAAAAATATACATAATTAGTTTTTGAAATAATGATGTTTAATTTGTTAGCTTTAACCCATAATATTATGCGGTTTAACTCTGAAATTAAGTTTGATTGCAATGTGTCTATAATTTCATCTTTAGCAGCATACATTATAATTTCAATTACAGTACTAACGTTAATAATATCATTAATGTATACAAGGAATAGTATTGGGCCTAGAACAGACCCTTGAGGTACACCTTTACTGTGTGTGTGTGTGTGTGTGTGTGTGTGTGTGTGTGTGTGTGTGTGTGTGTGTGTGTGTGTGTGTGTGTGTGTGTGTGTGTGTGTGTGTGTGTGTGTGTGTGTGTGTGTGTGTGTACACGGTAGAGTGAGAGAGTTCGTGAAGAATGGGGGCTGTAAGGGAAGGAGGGAACGAAGGGAACGAATAACGGAGGGAGGAAGAAAGGGAGGGAAGGAAGAAGGAAGGAAAGGAGGATAGAAGGGAAGAAGGGAAGGAGGGAAGTGCGGGAGGGAAGAAAGGAAGGAAAAAGGGAGGGAGGGAGGGAGGGAAGAAGTGCGGGTGGGGGAGGGAAGAAGGAAAGAAAGGAAAGAGGTAGGGAAGAAAGGAAGGGAAGAGGGAGGGAGGGAGTGAAGGAGGGAAGGAGTGAGGGAGGGAGGGAAGTAAAAAGAGAGAAAGAAAGGGAAGAAGGGAGATAGGAAGGAAAGAGAGAGAGCAGGAAAGAGGGAGCGAGGGATGGCAGGAGGAAAGAAAGGAGAATGAAGATATAAACTGTGAAAATTGTTTGTAAGGACGATTGAGTGAGTGAGTGAGTGAGTGAGTGAGTGGGTGAGAAAGAAAATGAGACAGTGAAAGTGAGAGAAAGACTTAATAAAAAATAAGTGTAAGATGAAGAGAGCAAGAATTCAATACAAGAGTCAAATGTACTACAATTTGTAAAGAATAGATACTGAACTTCATCGAGAGAAAATAGTGAGAAAAATGACTCCTTGAACACTGATACTTGTACTCTGAATGAAAAAAAAAATAAAAGAATAAAACAAATAAACAGACACACAAAACCAAAAAATGCTCCCACAAGAAAAAGAGAGAAAAAAAAGAAAGAGAAAATTGGAAACTGAAAAACCACAAAAAAAAAGAAAGTTGAACAAGTTTCCTGTGTTGGTTTTTTTTTAGCTGAACTTTTTGTTTGATATTCTTCAGTTATTTTTTTTCTTTTCCTTTCTTTCTTTTCTCTCTCTCTCTCTCTCTCTCTCTCTCTCTCTCTCTCTCTCTCTCTCTCTGTGTGTGTGTGTGTGTGTGTGTGTGTGTGTGTGTGTGTGTGTGTGTGTGTGTGTGTATTTTATAGGGAAGAGAGAGAGAGAGAGAGAGAGAGAGAGAGAGAGAGAGAGAGAGAGAGAGAGAGAGAGAGAGAGAGAGAGAGAGAGAGAGAGAGAGAGAGAGAGAGAGAGAGAGAGAGAGAGAGAGAGAGAGAGAGAGACTGGTCAACAGAAACCAAAACAGGACATGTCACAGAAGTGGAAGGAGACACACACACACACACACACACACACACACACACACACACACACACACACACACACACACACACACAGAGAGAGAGAGAGAGAGAGAGAGAGAGAGAGAGAGAGAGAGAGAGAGAGAGAGAGAGAGAGAGAGAGAGAGAGAGAGAGAGCACCAGGTCACACACAGTTCGGCAGGTCACGGGAAAGGTCATAGAAGCCGTTCTCGCTTTATCGGCACGTTCCAATAACTATGAAAAAGAAGAATAAAAAAACTGAAGGACTTTGAAACCGAAACTGCGAAAAGTCACGTGAGCAAATATTAGTGTTCTGTCATCAATATTTTCGTTCAGTCAGGAATGTAAGGGGACAATTCTGGTCTAATATGTACGACCGTGTGTGTGTGTGTGTGTGTGTGAGAGAGAGAGAGAGAGAGAGAGAGAGAGAGAGAGAGAGAGAGAGAGAGAGAGAGAGAGAGAGAGAGAGAGAGAGAGAGAGAGAGAGAGAGAGAGAGAGAGAGAGAGAATGTAGTGTCCCTTGTGATTAAAGAACGATGCATTATATAACAGAACTAAAGAGTGTCAAATTAGGTCAAAGATTCTCAAACAGCAGTGCCAGTGAATGCCAAATTGTGCAAAATAGTCTCAAATAATGTAGAATTTTCTGTAACCCCAATACAAGACCAGTTACAAATAGTCACTTAACGAAAACAATGAGAGTGCAAGAAAACAGTGCCATTATCAGTGCAAAACAGTGCCACAAAGAATGCCAAAGGGATGAGGGAGGTAACAATGACAAACAAGTGCCAAAACTGTACCAAATATTAATATCTCAAATAGTGCCAAACATTACAAGCAAACATTAGTGCCACAAAACAGGTCAAAGATCACAATGCACAGTTCTAAATAAAGTCAAAACAGTGCCAAAGCTTAGGAGCAGAGTCATGGTACAGTGCCAAGTGATGCCACCAG
>NC_059276.1:1933910-1936410 GCF_017591435.1 Portunus trituberculatus
CACTTTGTCTTCTCTTTCACCCGTGTTCTTAATCTCTCCCTTCCTTACTTCCCTCTTTCCTTTCTTTCTTCTTTCTTCCTGCTTCTCTTATTGTTTCTTTCCTTCCTTCCATTCGTGTCCTTCCTATCTCCTATTTTTACTGGCTCTCTCTTTCCCTCCCTCGTTCTCTTTCGCTCTAGTGTTCTCAATCTCTCCCTTCTTGGCATTCCTCACTCTTTCCATTCCTTCCTTCCTTCCTTCCTTCCTTTCTAATTCTCTTATTGTTTCTTTACTTCCTTTCTTTCGCGTCCTTTCTACCTCTCTTCCTGGCTTTCTCTTTCCCACACTCGTTCTCTCTCGCTCTCGATCTCCCTCTTCCTCTCCCAAGGCTGATGTAAATGAGAGTGAGAGTGAGAGAGAGAGAGGCCGAGAGAGGCGTGCTGTCTGCTCCCAAGTGGACTGCTATTAAATGCTGCTGGACAGGTGAGAGATGGACAGGTGAGAGTAGCTACCTGTCTGTCTGTCTGCCTGCCTATTTGTATGTCTGTCTGTCTGTCTGCTTGCTTCCTTACTCGTTTGGTTTCAGGTTAGTGTGTGTGTGTGTGTGTGTGTGTGTGTGTGTGTGTGTGTGTGTGTGTGTGTGTGTGTGTGTGTGTGTGTGTGTGTGTGTGTGTGTGTGTGTGTGTGTGTAATTCACCTCGGTCGCCTGCTGGTCACCCAGCCAGTCTTCCCCATTACGGAGCGAGCTTAGAGCTCATAGACCGATCTTCGGGTAGGACTGAGACCACAACACACTCCACACACCGGGACAGCGAGGCCACAACCCCTCGAGTTACATCCCGTACCTATTTACTGCTAGGTGAACACACCCCACACATTAAGAGGCTTGCCCATTTGCCTCGCCGCCCCGGGACTCGAACCCGGCCCGCTCGATTGTGAGTCGAGTGTGCTAACCACTACACTACGCGGTGTGTGTGTGTGTGTGTGTGTGTGTGTGTGTGTGTGTGTGTGTGTGTGTGTGTGTGTGTGTGTGTGTGTGTGTGTGTGTGTCTGTGTCTGTAAGGGAAAGAAGATGGTAAAATAAATTAGGAGAGTAAAAATGATATATAAGAGGAGGAGGAGGAGGAAGAGGAGGAGGAGGAGGAGGAGGAGGAGGAGGAGGAGGAGGAGGAGGAGGAAAAAGAGATTAAAGTGTAAATTAAATAAAAAAAACTCAACTTGATATGGGAAAGAAAATATGATGGATGAATAGGAAGGAAGACAAAAAGAGAAAACGAGAGAAGAGGAGGAGGAGGAGTAAAGATAAGGAAAGAGAATAGATGAAAAAAAATGATAAACTAAAGAAAGAAAGAAAGGAAGGGAAAGTATAGATAAGATAACACAGGAAATAAGGAAAGGGTAAAGAGGAATAGGAAGGCAAGGGAGGAGAGAGGAAATGAAGGAAAGGGAAAGAGGCACAGGAAGAGGAAGAGGAAAGAGGGAGGCTAACTCTAATAAACCTGTTACTCTTGCGGACGTAGAGCAAATGATGAGTGGAGTCTGTCTGTCTGTTATTCCCTCCACTCACTTTCATCCCAGGCTAACTAGAAAATGACTGAAATAACTCTCTCTCTCTCTCTCTCTCTCTCTCTCTCTCTCTCTCTCTCTCTCTCTCTCTCTCTCTCTCTTCTACAAACATACACATCCGTACACACAATTCAATTACAGTCGTGTTCGTAAAATGGGAAGAAAATGACAGCCAGATACTTCCCACAATCCCTTTCCAGTCATATATAAATAAAGCAGACCAATTTTCGCTTCTCCATCCAAGCAACTCAATGCAATTTTAAAACTCCCTTTAGATCGGCCGCGATTGGAAACTTGTTTATTCATAAGAGATACGAGTAAAGCCAGACCCGTTGCGCTCCGCTTCACTGAGGTTTCAATTCTATTTCGACCCCGTGTGGCTGTGGCAGTGCGGTGGTGTGCGGTGGAGGCAGATGGGTGGATGGGTGGATGGGTGAGTGGGTGGATGGGTGTCCTTGTCTCTATCACCATCTCATACTGACTACTGTCTCTTCACTGCTTATATTCTTTCATGTACCTTTTTTTCCCAGTTCTTGCTATTCTTCACCTTCATATTTATTTCTACCGTGGAGATGGAGGTGGATGGGTGGATGTCCTTGTCCCTATTCCTTCACTATCTCATACATACTACTGTCTCTTCACTGTTTATTCCTTTCATTCGTACCTTTTCCACCATTTCTACCCAGTTCTTATCATTCCTCACCTTCCTGCACCATTCCTACCTACCTCCTCCCCTCCCACCTCTTCCCTCCCCACCTCCTGCACTCCCTTCAAAAGCAATGCATACCGATGGAAATTATTGCGAATATAAATTACCAAGCCTTCTTTTTTTGCCTCTTTTATGTTGCCTGGTAATCTTTCCCTATCTCGTGTGTGTGTGTGTGTGTGTGTGTGTGTGTGTGTGTGTGTGTGTGTGTGTGTGTGTGTGTGTGTGTGTGTGTGTGTGTGTGTGTGT